>NC_036845.1:3001538-3034436 GCF_002910315.2 Salvelinus sp. IW2-2015
CTATCACAAGAAGGAGGATCTGAAACTCCTAACCCCTAGGATTTTGTTGTTGCGCTTCAACATTCAACTAGGTGAGAATAGCAGTATGATTGACAGGTCAAGCTAGGGAAGGAAGTTGTGGATGTAGACTATTCTATAACACACTAAGGACCTTATATGACTTAATATGTCATGTGTACTCCATACGATGTGTGTGCGATGCTTTGCCCTGCGTTTTGGACCAAAAGTTTTTGGACATTTTTGTGGGGAGGATTTTGAGTGTGTAGTTACCACCTTGCCTTGCAGGTGGGTAAATGTTCTGTAAGGAAGGAGCCAGTGAATACGAAGACGGCGGTTAGAGGCTGCCCAAAAGATCACCCAACTCTTACGTTAGGTGAATGGTTCCCCGTATATATAAAACCTCTCTCTCCCTCTCTCACTCATGGCCGGAGTATGTCCAGTTGGTAACAAGAGTTTCCGCGAGGATGACTCGAGCCATCCAACCCAGACTAAGGGATCGCCGTCCTGACGGGTTGCCACACCTTCCATTCACGTTTCCCGCCCCCCTCCCTCATCCTAGCTCTTTGATGAATATGGAATTGGTTAGTGTCCTTGATTTTCCTCCCTTCTTCCTTTTTATCCTCTTCCGTGGTTCTCTTCCTCCTAGTTGTTCTCTTCTATTTCATCTCTTCTCTCCCCTCACTGCTGGTCGCTCCAACTTCCCTTCTCCTTCACCTCTCCTCTCTCTCGCTTCCTCTCTCTTTTCCTCTCTACTGTTACTTGCTCAACTACCCTTTCTACTTCACCTCTCCCTCTACTTCTCCTCTCTCTCTTTTCCTCTCTAACTGTACGGCTCAACTCATTTCTCCTTTTCCAGCCTTCTCCTTTTCTCTAATCTTCCTCCTTTGCCTTACATCTTTCCCTTCATTGTCTATGTTTCCTGGTGCAGGCTCCCTTCTCCTCACCTCTTTCTCTGTTCTCCAACCCCTTCTTGCCCCATGTATATTTATCTCCCCTCCTGCTCTCGGCCCTGCTCGTCCTAGCGGGGATCCTGATGGGTTGATGCCAGGATTGATGACCTCTGTCTGGCTCCCGGTAGGTGGTGTCAATGGGATGTTGGGTTCCCTTGGAGGCCTCTCGCCGTTCGCCCGGGCTCAGATCGATTTTTGTTCTGTGATGTTTATGTGTTCGAGCAGAAATAATACCAAGGTGGTCGCCTCACTTGAGTCCCTGTGATACGATAGATAAACAAGGTTACCATTGGCATATCTGGGGTCGTGGGGGTCCATCCCGTGATGTTAATTGGACATATGTTTGTGTGCCCACGAGCTCCCCAGCACTCGAGATCACGCAATCCAACATAGTCGTCACTGCTTGACAACACTTCAGGACTCAAGTGGGACGAGAGAGTTCTAGCTTCTCACTTTGCCTCTGTTTTGTACCCACTGGAATCCTACCCAGCTCGTATGTTGTTGCAGTTGTGGTTAGTGTTAAAGAAACCACCCAGTGTCTTTAGTCATAACATGTGATTTTAGAAACAAAGACAATGAAGCCATTATTTATTGTGTCTTAAAGTCGTAGAACACTGTCCTAAAACTACACCATTTAACTCTTCTGGGTGTCACTTGGTCCTGTCTTGTCGGTGCGTGGTCAGTGTTCTGATCTGCTAGGTGCGTTCTGTGCGCTGCGGTGATCTGTGCCCGGTGCGTTGTCGTGTCTGTCTTGTCTGTGTGCGGTGTTCTGTGTCTGTCTGTGCTGCTGCTTTGTCCGCGTCTGTTGTGTCGTGTTCTTGTCCTGCTGTGCTCTGTGTGTGTTGTTCAGGACTGTGCTGGTTGTTCATGCCAGAGATCGATGTGCAGGGACTGGCACAGGGAAACACAGGAAATAAGTTGAGGATGACTCGAGCCATCCAACCCCAGATAAATGCCTTCCTGCACGGGTTCCACACCTTCATTCCCCCCTCCCTCATCCAGCTCTTTGATGAATATGAATTGGTTAGTGTCCTTGATTTTCCTCCCTTCTCCTTTACCTCTCCTCTCTCTCTTTTTCTCTCTATTCATCTCTTCTCTCCCCTCTGCTGTCCTCAACTCCCTTCTCCTTCACCTCTCCTCTCTCTCCTCTCTCTCTTTTCCTCTCTACTGTCCTCAACTCCCTTCTCCTTCACCTCTCCTCTCTCTCCTCTCTCTCTTTTCCTCTCTACTGTTCTCAACTCCCTTCTCCTCACCCCTCTTTCTCTGTTCTCAACCCCTCTTGCCCATTATATTTTATTCTCCTCCTCTGCTCTCGCCTGCTCGCCTAGCGGGATCTGATGTCTGATGCAGGGATTGATTGACCTTGTCTGGCTCGGGGGTGTCAATGGGATGTTGGGGTCACCTTGAGGCCTCTCGCCGTCGCCCGGCTCAGATCAGATTTGTTTCTGTGTGTGTCGGCAAAATCCATGTCCTCACTAGTCCCTGGATCGATAGGGTACCATGGCGATTATCTGGCCCACCGTGTGTTATTGGACATGTGTGTGCAGGTACAAGCCTCGGTCACGCAGTCACAGCTCGCCTGCTGACAACACTCAGACTCAGTGGGGAGGAGAGTTTAGCTCTGCTCTGTTTACCACTGGACCACCCGTGTTCAGTTGTGTTAGAAAAACACCCTTGTGTCTTTGTCAACATGATTTTGAACAGAAGAAGCATTAAGTTATGTTTTATAAGTCTGTTGTATATGATACATGTGTCCTAACTACTACTCCATTTAACCTCTCTGTGCGTGTCTGTCTGTCTGTGTGCGTGTCTGTCTGTCTGTGTGCGTGTCTGTCTGTCTGTCTGTGTGCGTGTCTGTCTGTCTGTCTGTCTGTGTGCGTGTCTGTCTGTCTGTGTGCGTGTCTGTCTGTCTGTGTGGGTGTGTGTGTAGGAGCTGTTGCTGTCTGGGATGCCAGAGATCGATGTGCAGGACTGGCACAGGAACACAGAATACACCAGTGGCTATGACCTGGAGGAACCTGTCATCCAGGTCAGTTAGCTCTCACCGGTTAGGACTCTTTTTAATGTAACACCACCTCATCAGCGAGGAGGACCCTTTTTACTGGAACACCTCCAAATCAGAGAGATGTACCACAGGCATGGCTGATCTACAGAGGTCTTAACACCTCCTCCCAGGCTGTTAGTGGTTTAAAGTTGATTCTCTTGTCAGATTCCTTATCTCAAGGGTTTTCATTTGGTTTTTATGTGGATTCTCTGTCTTGTAGTGGTTCTGGGAAGGTGGTAGAAAGCCTTACCCAAGAGGACGAGGGTCCTGCTGTTGCAGTTTGTCACTGGAGGGTGAATTTCTAATTGTCGTGTCATGTGTGTATGTGGGCAGGTGAGTTTTCACAGTAATTTCCCTCATAAGGACTGTCCTTCTAATTCTCTCTCATAGTCCCTGTCGAGTTCCAGGTACCTCATGGTGGCTTTGCTTTCTGATGGGAGGTAGTGGCTTAACAGAAGTTCACTATTGCCTCTGTACCAATACCACATCAAACTACCTGCCCTACCTCCAGCCCTGGTAGGACCACACGCATATAAACACGCATATACGCAATCTAAACAAAGCATATAAACACGTCATATATAACACGCATATACACACGCCATATACACACGCATATACACACACAAACCACACTACACAACACACACAAACACACACACACACACAACAGCACACACACACGCACACACACACACACAAGTTGTTCCACTCACACATGAGAGAGAGCAGCATGCTGACAGAAAAAGCATCTAGAGGGCAGCTATGGTTCGCTTGTCTCCTTTGCCTCTGGTAGTCGTGTGTGTTGCTTAGTGCACTGGTATGAGAAAGAGAGGGAAAAAACAGAAGAGGTTTCTGCATGTTGGATAGAAGGACAGGTACTTAAGTTTCATCGCTGTAGGTCATACTTTTGGCAGGTGAAATCACCATTGTTTACTGTATACTACAGCAGCTGCTATGAATATGAGATCATAATGACATGCCATCAATCTGCAGTGAACGACAAGGAACACATTGACCATGATGTTCCTCCCACAGCATCCACATATGAAACTCCGCAGAATACCCCAGCAGGAGGGTTTCCTGCGGGACAGGCTTTGGTCGCCTAACATTGTGGAGTTACGGGTACACCCATGGCGTGACGCTGGCTGCAGCTGGCGTCTCAGCGGGACTCCTCTGGTCATTGGCCACGAGCAGTGTGTGTGTGTGTGTGTGTGTGTGTGTGTGTGCGCATTGGATTGGGACACAATGCAAGGAATTCATCAACAGCTTCCTAATCCGAAACATATTTCACCTATGCTATGTGGCATATTTCACCTATCTAAGATGTGGCATAAATTTCACCTATCTATGTGGGGATATTTCACCTATCTATGTTGGCATATTTTCACCTATCTATGCGGCAATCACTATTTCGGACCTATCTATGTGGCCAGTTTGTTATAGCTGGTGTAGATTCTAATTCTACAGCCAAGAACAAGGTATGATTTTTATAAGATAAACAAGCTCCCTGTCATTTTCAACCAATTGAAAGGCAAAGGAAATGTGATACCCCTGATTTCAGCTCTGAACTGCCAAACAGTGTTACCGTATGGTCACAACAACAACTCTAGCCGACCTCTTATCCACTACAGACTGCTACAACAGCATCCCCCCACGGCGTGAAGCCAGTCGGCTGCCTTCCTTTAAGTCTCTCTCCTTTGACATTCTTCTCCTGTAACATGGTAATATGGAATGATCTGGTTGGTGTGTATTTCAGAATTGGAGGGGGAGTCTATAATGATATTACATTAAGGGGGTGTGGCCAGGTGGTTTTACATGTGTTTACCAGGGAGGTAGTCGTAAAAAGGTGGCGAAGATTCTAGGCTGCGAGTAACATAAACACTAATGCAAAAAATGCTAATTTGTCCTAGGAATAGGTACATAAWTGATTCCCAAAATTAATAGAAGCATTAATGGTGCTTACAGGCGTTTACCCCCCGCTACAGTACATCCCTGATCTTCACAGCTGCCTAACCACAACTCCCTCACCCTATAAGGTGCATGTCTCATGGCTCTACTTTGTGAGGTTCTTCAGTTTAGTGTCATTCTGTTGTGTTAGTCTGTCATCTGCAGCTGTATCTCTGTGTCCTTGTAGTGATCATCAGGGCCCAGTTTTTCAAAAGTTATCTATCCGGATTTCGCCTATTGGATAAGATTAAATGCATAGAACGAATAGAACAGACGAATCATTGACTTCTATTCATTCTATTTCTATGTATTTAATCCTATCCGGTTAGAAAACTTTTGGAAAACTGAGCCCAGTAGTCAGTCATCCCTTTCTATTGTATCTGACTGGCAGGACTCTCTGTGTGCGTCCCAAATGGATCCGTAGTTCCTATATAGTGCACTACTTTTGACCAGAGCCCTATGGGCCCTGATCAAAAGTAGTGCAGTATGAAGGGAATAGGGTACCATTTGGGATGCCGCCTCTGTTTACCATGTTGTATTTCTCCCAGCTCAGTTGACTTAAAGGTTAGAGGAGCACTACAGTATATAGAGCTAAGTGAAAGGTTTGGTCAGCAGTGCCAAAAAGGAGAGCCAGTTTTATTTTGATAGCTTTTTTGTTTTTATCCTACCTGAACATTATGGTGGAACATGTTCTAAAAAGGGACAGAAACATATCATGACTTGACATATCATGACTTGACATATCATGACTTGACATATCATGAATGTAGCTAAGAAATGTTTTATTCTTGATCCTTGATTTAAATGACTCTACTTCTTTACAATGATGTGGGAATGTAAATACTTATATTTCATATTATTTATCACTATTGTTTTAAATGTATGACTTGTTTTGCAATTGTAATCAGATGTTGTATTGTATACAGAGCCTTTATAGATATTTCTGCAAATTACTCAAAAACAAAGTATGTATTTTACCATAAACATAATACATTGTTTAAACTTTGAGATTGTATCCCCCCCCATACACAAACTGTTAGTGAGTGATTGTGGGAGAGCATTGAGCAATACCCAAGCTTGTGTGAGTGAGGGCATGCTGGTAAAGTGCATAGTGGGTGGATTTGTGTGTGTGTGTGTGTGTGTGGTGTGTGTCTGGATGTGTGTGCCCTCAGCATGTGCTGTGTTGGGTCACAGGCTAAGATCAGCAGGGCTACCTGTGCTAAACGGTTTCCTCAGCACTCTCCCTCAAACACAACCTCTGTTCCATCTCTCTCAGACAGACACACTGTGACCAAAGCCACATTCTAAACACACATGTTATGTTCTCCATAGCAACGCAGCATCCTCCATACAATCTGCCCTTCCAAGCTCTACCTTAAACACAGCCTGGCTGGTTCACCATGGCAACGCCAACCTCTGGTTGAGTACACACAGACAGGCAGCGCAGCATGGACAGGCCCAGGGCTGGCTGAGATGTGGACCCGGCATATGTCCCCTTGACAACCCAGAGAGAGCAGACAGAGAATGTAAAAGTGGTTGAATATGTGGGTAGAGAAAGAGTGTCCATCACATTCTACCACATATCTTCGCCACACTAACATGCACTCTCATTCACTTAATTGAATTAGCTAACTATTCATGCTCACCCTCCAGTCTCCTACCTGGACCTGTGTGACACATTCAGGCGATAACACAGTACACACACACACTGCTTTAGACACTGTCAGGCGATACCACAGTACACACACACACTGCTTTAGACACTGTCAGGCGATACCACAGTATCTGACCCACCACACACGCCTTTAGAACACTGTTCAGGCGATACCACAGTACACACACACACTGCTTTAGACACTGTCAGGCGATACCACAGTACACACACACACTGCTTTAGACACTGTCAGGCGATACCACTGCACTATAGAGTAGAGTCTTACCTTTGACCTCCAGAGTTCTTCATCTGGCTGGTTGAGGTTTTTGTGATTGTTCTGTGTCCTCAGGCAGAGATACATGTGCTCCTCTGGCTGGCCTCTAGAGTTATTACCTCTGCATCCGCACATACTGATTACATCTGCTGTGTTCACCCTTTCTCTGTTTCTTATACACACACAACCATTTGACTGCGTACATGTCCTCTACTATAGTACAAACTGCACAAAGCAATGAGGCTGAAAATATGGTTGTGTAGATTGTTACTCCCCTTCGGCTTGTTCTAGTGCAGACACYGGCATATTTCACCAAGGCAATGACCTGCAGGCAGAGCGCTACAGAGAACTATCTTCACGTGGACAGATTTTGGGGTGGAATCAGCCCTCTCGCTTCACCTGTTCATCTGCTATAGTGTACAGTGCCTTCAGAAATTTTAAATGGATTCAATTGAGATTTATTTGTCACTGGCCTACACCCAGTACTCCATAATGTCAAAGTTGGATGATGTTTTTAGAATTTTCTTCACATAATAAGTTGCATGGACTCACACTGTGTGCAATAATAGTGTTTAACAGTTTTCAATGACTACCTCATCTCTGTACCCCACACATACAATTATCTGTAAGGACCCTAAGTTGAGCAGTGAATTTCAAACACAGATTCAACCACAAAGACCAGGGGGMTTTTCCAAATACTCGCAAAGAAGGACACCTACTGTATTGGTAGATGGGTGAAAAGAAAAGCAGACATTTACTATCCCTTGGAGCATGGTGAAGTTATTAATTACACTTTTGGATGGTGTATCAATACACCCAGTCACTATAAAAATACAGGCATCCTTCCTAACTCAGTTGCCAGAGAGGAAGGAAACCACTCAAGGATTTCATCATGAGGCCAATGGTGACTTTAAAACAGTTACATAGTTTAATGGCTGTGATAGGAGAAAATTGAGGATGGATCAACAACATTTTAGTTAGTCCATAATACTAACCTAATTGACAGTGAAAAGAAGGAAGCTTATAGAATAAAGAATACAAATATTCCAAAACATGCATCCTGTTTGCAAAAAGGCAACTAAAGTAATACTGCAAAGAAATGTGGCAAAGCAATTAACTTTTTGTCCTGAATATAAAATGTTATGTTTGGGGCAAATCCAATACAACACATTACTGAATACCACTCTCCATATTTTCAAGCATAGGGGTGGCTGCATCATGTTATGGGTACGCTTGTAATCGTTAAGGACTGGGGAGTTTTTCAGGATAAAAAGAAAAGGAATGGAGCTAAGCACAGACAAAACCCTAGTGGAAAACTTGGTTCAGTCTGCTTTCCACCAGACACTGTGAGATTAATTCACCTTTCAGCAGGACAATAACCAAAAACAAGGCCTAATCTACACTGGAGTTGCTTACCAAGAAGACAGTGAATGTTCATGAATGGCCGAGTTACAGTTTTGACTTAAATCTACTTGAAAATCTATGGCAAAATCTGAAAATGTTTGTCTAGCACTGGTCAACAACCAATTTGACAGAGCTTGAAGAATTTTGAAAAGGATAATGGGAACATTTTGCACAATCTAGGTGTGGAAAGCTCTTAGAGACATAAAGACTCACAGCTGTAATCACTGCCAAAGGTGCTTCTACAAAGTATTGACTCGGGGGTGTGAATACTTATGTAAATGAGATATTTCTGCATTACATTTTCAATACATTTGCAAACATTTCTAAAACATTATGGGGTATGAAGAAAATGCAGGCTGTAACACAACAAAATATGGAATAAGTCAAAGAGTATGAATACTTTCTGAAGGCACTGTTTGTTTTATCAGGAGCTAAAATGGCTGACATGTTGGTTAACTTCTTTGGGACAGGGGGGCAGTATTGAGTAGCTTGGATAAAAAGGTGCCCAGAGTAAACTGCCTGCTTCTCAGTCCTAAAAGCTAGAATGTGCATATAATTAGTATATTTGGATAGAAAACACCCTGAAGTTTCTAAAACTGTTTGAATGATGTCTATGAGTGAACCAGAACTCATATGGCAGGCAAAAACCTGAGAAAAAAATCCAACCAGGAAGTGGGAAATCTGAGGTTTGTAGTTTTTCAACTCTTTGCCTATCCAAGATACAGTGAAAATGGGGTCATATTGCACTTCCTAAGGCTTCCACTAGATGTCAACAGTCTTTAGAACCTTTGATGCTTCTACTGTAAAGGAGGGGGAACGAGAGGGGATTGAGTCAGTGGTCTGGCAGAGTGCCACGAGCTGGTCAAGCGCATTCACGTGAGAGGTAGCTTGCGTTCCATTGCATTTCTACAGGAATTCTCCGGTTGGAACATTATTGAAGATTTATGATAAAAACATCCTAAAGATTGATTCTATACTTAGTTTGACATGTTTCTACGAACAGTAATATGACTTTTCATCTGAACTTTCACCTGGACCTGCCCGCGCATCGTCAGTTTGGATTGTGTACTAAACGCGTGAACAAAAAGGAGGTGTTTGGACATAAATGATGGACTTTATCGAACAAATCAAACATTTATTGTGGAACTGGAATTCCTGGGAGTGCATTCTGATGAAGATCATCAAAGGTAAGTGAATATTTATAATGCTATTTCTGACTTTGTTGACTCCACAACATGGCGGATATCTGTTTGGCTTGTTTGGGCTCTGAGCGCTGTACTCAGATTATTGCATGGTGTGCTTTTTCGGTAAAGCTTTTTTGAAATCTGACACAGCGGTTGCATTAAGGAGAAGTTTATCTAAGGTTCCATGCATAACACTTGTATTTTCATCAACATTTATGATGAGTACTTCTGTAAATTGATGTGGCTCTCTGCAAAATCACCGGATGTTTTGGAAGCAAAACATTACTGAACGTAACGCGCCAATGTAAACTGAGATTTTTGGATATAAATATGAACTTTATCGAACAAAACATACATATATTGTGTAACATGAAGTCCTATGAGTGTCATCTGATGAAGATCATCAAAGGTTAGTGATTCATTTTATATCTCTTTCTGCTTTTTTTTTCTGTGACCATGTACTGACCTAACATAATCGTTTGGTGTGCTTTCGTCGTAAAGCCTTTTTGAAATCTGACACGTCTGGCTGGATTCACAACAAGTGTAGCTTTAATTTGGTGTATTGCATGTGTGATTTCATGAAAGTTWAATTTTTATAGTAATTTATTTGAATTTGGCGCTCTGCATTTTCACTGGTTGTTGGCCATGCGGGACGCTAGCGTCCCACATATCCCAGAGAGGTTAATGACATCACAAGCAGCCCTCACCATGTCACCCCTCTGATTGGTGCTGGAGAATATATTGTTATTAAGCCTCACCTTGTCCCTGCGGTCCCTCTTATTCAATTATAGCTGAAAGTCGAGAGGATGTGTGTTGTCGGGATACTCGCCGGAGCTTAGTAAGCATTTTAAAAGTCAAAGACGTAATGTACTGTACTTAGACAGTCAGCAGTATATCTCCAGCTGATTCATATCGACATGCATGGCTCACCTGGGCGATGTCATTTATCCTGGTTAGAGCATCTGGGCTACATGTGTCTTCGTTACATTTGATGAACTGTGTGTTATGTGCTTACAACTAACAGCAATATGCAGTGACATTATTGATTCAGTTTCCTGATGTTTATATGCAGTACATGTTTGCCAGCATACAGCCTTTCTGTACAGTAGGGCAACTCTGAATGAGATGCAGTAGGTTGCCTTTGAATGAAGGAGATGTGTATGTGGTGGCAGAAACTGTTACATCCCACTGGGCAAAAACTGGTTGAAATAACGTTCTTTCCATGTCATTTCATTAAAATTTAATGTGATGTGAAGCAACGTGGAAAACAAATTGGATTTGCAAAAAGTCATCAACGTGAGGGCATTTCATCTTTTTTTCACCCAACTTTTAACCTAAATCCAATGACTTGGTGAAATGTTTTGTTGATTTTAAGTTGAATTCACGTTAGTTGACAACTCAACCAAATGTAAATAAAAACTAGATGTTGAACTGATGTCTGCCCAGTGGGATAAGATTGAGGTACTATCTTTAGTGTCTTGACAAACAGACATGTTTTCCTTGAGACATCGAAGACATTCAGCCTCCTCCAATTCTTTCCTCGGCTACTCTGAAGCATCTTGAATAGGCAGTGTTAGCAAAGGAGGTACTGTATAGTATGTGCAGTAAGGCTATCTGTGCCTCCGCACCCTCCTCTTCCTCCCTCCCCATTCTTCCTCCCCGGACCCCAGTCCCCTGCTGTGTGCCTCATTGAAGCAGACTGCAGCTCTCACGGCCGTTTACTGAGATTGTGCGGCAGCCCTAACGTGCTCTGGCACCCTCGTTACAGGAGCTGTTTTCACTCGTTAATTCACTCAGCGCTCCGCCAACAAGCCAACGGAGAGGCGGGGGGGAGGAGTGTGTGTGTGTGTGTGTAAGAAAGAGAGTGTTATGAGAGAAAGTGTGTGTGTGTAAGAAAGAGAGTATTGTGAGAGAAAGTGTGTGTGTGTGTGTGTGGGGGGGCAGGCAGTTCTACCAGGGAGGATAGGGGGTAGGATGCTTGCCAGATTGTAGCGTTTTCAATGCCATTGAATATTTAGAGTGTGTCAGCTTGTGTGAATAGAGCTTGTCATTCTGCATGCTGTATGGAGTGCATGTTTACCCAAAGTGTCTCCTGTTGGCCAGGAGCTCACATTATCTCACTGATGTTTTAACTTATACACAATGAGGAGCAGACCTATAATATTCTGGTCTCTATGAATGGAATTAGTTCACTGCTCCACCAGGATGGAGCTAGCATGCCATGTTTTTTTTACACATTCAAAGCTGTTAATGTTAGTATATTGAAACAGCCTGCCTTTCAAAGGAAACAAGCACTCTTTAAGATCAGGTGAGCCAATTAGTGGATGCGGAACACTCACCTGAACACACTTAATAAGATAGAGGATAGAGAGTGTTTTGTTGATGCTGAGAACGTAATGTTTATGTTTTTAAATAACATTCTTAGAATGTTCTCTGAACGTTACTAAAGTGTTCTTGTGGGAAGGTTGTACGCAAAATAACCATAGGACCGCCATGCTCTCACCAAGCTCTAAGAAACATATGGTTCTCAGAACGTTATGTGCTAGCTGGGGTGTAACTAAGAATATTTTTGAAAGGTAAACTGTGATATGTGTCAGTTATTCACAAAGCAGCAGATTTCTGTCTAACCAAAAGTGAGTGGCCACGTCTGTGGCCAGAGAATAGTTATGCAGTGCTGAAGCAGGTAGGTAGTGACCTCAAGGTTTGGGGGATTATGGGAACACCGGAGGGCAGAGAGAGGCAGGGGAGGTGACGCCGGGGGCTGTTTTTCTATTCATTTCTCTCTCCATCTCTCTTCCTCCCTCCCTCATGACTGTGGCCTCAAAAGACAGGTCAGGGATATGGTCAGGGTTGGAGTCAGTGCTTTTTCTGCCTGAGAGCACCATGAAAGGGGCACCCCATCAAACAGCAGATAAACTACTCCATAATATAAGTGTGTGTGTGTGTGTGTGTGTGCGCACAAGCATTAATGCACACGTCTGTGTGTGTATGCGTGTATTCTTGTGTAAGCGTGTGTGTATGTGTGTTTGCTATTCACATTCTCCCACATTTTGGCCTTCCTCTCCTTATTTACACATTCATGAATACACATCAATGCCTGGGCTGAGTCGGCGGGTCAAGAGGCCAAAACGCTAAACGTGTTTCTGCGTTTGAACTCCCTACACCTCTGTTTGACTTTGGCTCTGATGTTGGCAGTTGTGAGCGCGCTCAGTGTGTTTCACGCTCCAACGCACAACCTCCCCTTCATAGCGGCGGTGCTCTGGGCTCCTCTCAGAAGGGTTCTGGAACACTGACATACAATATTGATCTGTCCATCCCATCCTTCCAATTCCTTGTCAAACAATCACAGAGACCTCTGAGGTCCTCCATAATCTTTTCCAGAGTGCTGTTGGGTTTTTTCTTTGCTGTCTGTACTGTAATTGGCTTTAGTTCAGCTTGCTTTGTTGTTTGGTTCTTTTTCTTTCAGTTGTGGTTCATACAGTTGAAGTTGGAAGTTTACATACACTTAGGTTGGAGTCATTAAAACTTGTTTTTCAACCACTCCACAAATTTTTTGTGAAGAAACTATAGTTTTGGCAAGTCGACAAGGACATCTACTTTGTGCATGACACAAGTAATTTTTCCAACAATTGTTTACAGACAGATTATTTCACTTATAATTCACTGTATCACAATTCCAGTTGGTCAGAAGTTTACATACACCAAGTTGACTGTGCCTTTAAACAGCTTGGAAAATTCCAGAAAATTATGTCATGGCTTTAGAAGCTTCTGATAGGCTAATTGACATCATTTGAGTCAATTGGAGGTGTACCTGTGGATGTATTTCAAGGCCTATCTTCAAACTCAGTGCCTCTTTGCTTGACATCATGGGAACATCAAAAGAAATCAGCCATTTCTTTTGAAACCTCTGAATTTTTTGTAGACCTCCACAAGTCTGATTCATCCTTGGGAGCAATTTCCAAATGGCTGAAGGTACCACGTTCATCTGTACAAACAATAGTACGCAATTATAAACACCATGGCACCACGCAGACGTCATACCGCTCAGGAAGGAGACGTGTTCTGTCTCCTAGAGATGAACATACTTTGGTGCGGAAAGTGCAAATCAATCCCAGAACAACAGCAAAGGACCTTGTGAAGATGCTGGAGGAAACAGGTACAAAAGTATCTATATCCACAGTAAAATTAGTACTATATCGACAAAACCTGAAAGGCCGCTCAGCAAGGAAGAAGCCACTGCTCCAAAACCGCCATAAAAAAGCCAGACTATGGTTTGCAACTGCACATGGGGACAAAGATCCTACTTTTTGGAGAAATGTCCTCTGGTCTGATGAAACAAAAATAGAACTGTTTGGCCATAATGACCATCGTTATGTTTGGAGGAAAAAGGGGGAGGCTTGCAAGCCGAAGACACCATCCCAGCCGTGGAAGCACGGGGTGGCAGCATCATGTTGTGGGGGTGCTTTGCTGCAGGAGGAACTGGTGCACTTCACAAAATAGATGGCATCATGAGGAAGGGAAATTATTGGTTATATTGAAGCAACATCTCAAGACATCAGTCAGGAAGTTAAAGCTTGGTCGCAAATGGGTCTTCCAAATGGAGAATGACCCTAAGCATAATTCCAAAGTTGTGGCCAAAATGGCTTACGGACAACAAAGTCAAAGTATTGGAGTGGCCATCACAAAGCCCTGACCTAAATCCTATAGAAATTAGTGGGCAGAACTGAAAAAGCGTGTGTGAGCAAGGAGGCCTTCAAACCTGACTCCGTGTACACCAGCTCTGTCAGGGGAATGGGCCAAAATTCAACCAACTTATTGTGGGAAGCTTGTGGAAGGCTACCCAAAACATTTGACCACAGTTAAACAATTTAAAGGCAATGTTACCAAATACGAATTGGGGTATGTAAACTTCTGACCCACTGGGAATGTGATGAAAGAAATAAAACCTGAAATAAATCATTCTCTACTATTATTCTGACATTTCACATTCTTAAAATAAAGTGGTGATCCTAACTGACCTAAAACAGGGAATTTTTTACTCAGATTAAATGTTTGGAATTGTGAAAAACTGAGTTTAAATATATTTGGCTAAGGTGTATGTAAACTTCCGACTTCAACTTGACATATTTTATGTTTAGAACTCTCTTTAGTGTGTTATGATCTTGCCTAACTGTGGCATGGCTTTGCCTTTGCTGCACTTTTTCAGGTTTACGATACCTGATTTTCTAAATCAGTGAAGCCCACACATTGTCTTTTGACAAACTCTCTTATATCAGGAGAGAGAGAAGAAGTTAAAGGGAGTAAGTGAAAGAGGAAGGGAGAAGGGGGGTGAGGTAAGGACAGGGGTTTATCATTAGCAATCTAAGGAGAAGGTAGAAGAAAGGGATGGAACGTCCTATTTTGCTCTGTGACATAAACAATCTAAAGCCTGTCTGTTTCCAAGCAATAACAAATATATACCCCTCCCTTCTTTCTTTCCCACCTCTCTTGTTTTCCTGGGAGAAATATGCTTACTCCTGGGCGAACAGGGGGAACAGGGGAAGACATATTGTCCCGTGAGGAGCCTTGAAGAGCTCTTTGATACATTGAGTTATTACAGGGCTCTGACAGATTTTCCTGCTTGTGTGTGTGTGTGCGCGCGAGCCGACTCCAGGCATAAGGACATAAGCAGTCGCTTAGGGACTCTGGCCGCTAGGGGGCCCCGACCAGGAACTCAGTCAGTCTCAACGGAATATTGAGAGTAAGAATAGTAGAATATAGAAGTGAAATGTAAACATTTGGTTGTGCATCAACAGGTTTCTATTGTATTGTAGTCACTGACAGTCACTCAATGAGCCATGGTCAGCGAACAATTTTTAGATGGTAAGTTAGTCTAGCCAGCTATCTAAACTTGTAGTAATCATACCCACGGGCATGCAGGGCACGTGCCCAGGGGCCCTGACCTCCAGGGGGCCCCATTGATTTTGTTAGTCACTCTCATTCACATATTATATTAACATGGCATAAGTCATGGCAAAAATGTGTAGAATTGCAGGAAATTTGCTTTAAAACTGCAAACATATCTCTCGACCCCATGGCAAAATGTCTAGAATTGCAGGAAATGTACATTAAAAACGTAAATGTTTCTCTCTGCCGTCAATAGGTGGGCCACTAAAATGCTTGCCATCCATTTGTTGGAGACTTCCTTGTCGTCAGTCATTCTGAGTGGACTGAGTGTGGAAGCTAAAAGAATGGCTGATGAGATTTTGGAGGTCCGACTCCTCAGAGTTTTTGGCAGTCTCAGGGAGTTTGCTCCGATCGTTCACCACGTGAAGTGATTATGCTGCAAATGGCCCTTTTGTTATCTTGGGGAGCCAGTCAGTTGTAAATAGCTTCAGAGTTATCTGGGCAGCACAGTCAGTTGGAGAGGAGACGGGTAATTGGATAATTAATTTAGTCTTGGACAGGTCAAACGGATTTCCTCATCTGCTTTTCCTTTCCGGCGCTCGCTCTGTGGCAAGGTCTCTAGGACACGTAATTGATGTGTGTCTGTGTGTGTGTGTGTGTGTGTGTGATTGATGTGTGTGTGTGGTGTGTGTGTGTGTCGGTGTGTGTGTGTGTGGGTGTGTGTTGTGTGGTGGTGTGTGTCTGTGTTGTTGTGTGTGTGTGTGTGTGTGTGTGTGTGTGTCTGGTGTCTGTGTCCTGTGTCTGTGTTTGTCATGTCTGTGTGTGATTGATTATGTGCCTGACGGATAATTATCAGCCGCATTCATCTCCCCTCACCCTCTCTCCTTCACCCTCTCTCCCTCACCCTCTCTCCCTCACCCTCTCTCCCTCACCCTCTAGACATGCAGGATGGGTAATGATGATGACATGAGAGGTTGTTTCAAATGACATGTTGTTGTTTCAAACACACACTATACCATATTTAAAGGGATAGTTTACTCAGAATACAAACTAACATGATTTTCAACCTACCTTGGCTGCAGTTGATTCAAGAAGGCAGTTTTGGGATATTTAGTTTCCTTTCAACACTTAATAGCCATATTTGGTTTACTGTTAGCAATCTCAGTAACACTTAACATGAAACTGTTCTTGTGCCTGTGTAATAATCTGTAATTACTTTTGGAGAAACATTTTATTAGCATGTTGTTACATAATGCTTTGGAAATTGCATTTGAATTYCATAGCAATGAGCTGAGAGTTTGTAACTACTAGGGGAATAGCGACTGTTCATTATTCCACTTCTGTAATAACTCCATTATTATGCAATTATAAAGCAATTTCCAAAATCCTATGTAACACCAATGTTGCTATTGTAATAATCACAAGGTTAGTATGTCATGATATGACGAAATCAACTGAAAATGTTGCTATTRTTTTCACGTGTATTTTTTGTGATTTCACATAAGTTTTGTTTTGGAGCGTCACTGGGTGGATTCATAGGAACATTGCCGATAATCACTGGAGTGTAACAACGGGAGGAACCGGAGCAACTCACAGCCCGATTGGCACACCGCCCCTTGTGAGAATGCAGGTACAATCATTCAGATGTATTCCCATTYGTTCACTGCATATTGAAGCCTGTATTTAAAGCCTTGCAAGAAGCAGCATCGGGGGCAGAACCGTGTGGGGCATTGATGAGGAAGGAGCTCAGACGAACAGTGYAGTAACAGGGAAGTGCATCGTTTTTAACTATTTTCCACTGGACTGGGTGATTTTAAAGAATGGATTTTGGATTTTAAGGAGTAGACTGGRTTATTGTAAATACATATATTCAAAGACAATTGTGTGGCATTTTACTGCTCAATATTTCTTTGTGCCTCAGGCCTAACCCAGAGGTGGATCAGGAGTGGACAGAGCAGAAGGAAAACCATGAAAGGACTTCTTCACCCCTTAAAATTCAACACTAGCCAATTAGTGTGTGGCCTTGTTACGTTCCACAGTTTCTGTGTTGTTGTTGGTTTGTATGTGTGTGTATTTCAGGAAATGCCTTCCTGGATTCTAAGCAGCTGATTYGTCGGCCCCATTGCAGATTGGAGCTCTGACCCCTCCCTCTCGTCAGGGGATACAGCTGTCTGCAATTACCAACTCCTTCTCCAGCTTGATAAAACCCAGTGTCTTCCCCAGGGAAGAGAACTTATTTTTATGTCATGTGTAGATTGTTGTGGCGGTCTGTAAAAGTTTTGTGGATAATATTTTGTAGCCGCTCCTTCCTAGGTATGTGTATGCCAATAGGACTTAGTGTTTTTGGTTAATTGTTCATGTAAATTATTGGTGAATTATTCTGTTTCATTTGTTCCCAGGGGGGGAAGGGGAACGCACCTTAAGCAAGAGGCCTGCGGGCATACATAACCCGTAGTATTTAAACTGTCTATGCACACTAGGTAAGACCTGGGCGGACCACCCCCTGTATTTTGGRTAGCGCGCCAGGTTAGGTAAGTAGTGGGGAGGCAGGTAAGGTAGGAGAGGGGACTCTTTAACTTTAACTTTCTTTGATTTGGTTCCGTCCAGCCCCTTTTCCCCACCATACCGTGTTTAAGGAATAATAAATTCCCTGTAAACAGTATTTTCTCTGCCTCTGTTGCCTTTCCCCGCACCTACGATCACATACTATTTTCACTCTACGGGGAGTTTAGATGTAGCAGGGTGTTGCGTTCCCTCCAAGAGGTGTACCTAACAGACCTAAATGTTTACCTATTTATTTCTGTTCAAAATAAACGTCCAGACCTTTTGCTGACATCTTGCCTCCTTGTGTTTTATGCTTACTGTGATTCGCACCCAACTGGTCACTAGAACTCAAKKTTTATACAGTTAGGAGTCCTGGTGCTCCAAATCTCCACCAGGTGGTGTAGTCAGGGTTTTATGACTACGCCACATATAAGAACTTGATGTCAAGTGTTACTGTATTACCTTGTCTCATTATGAAAATATATTTGTTAGTTATTTTGATGCTGCAAAAGTGGTCTACTCTAATGTTGAGGGGATTCCATGTCCCTCGTGTATTTAATTCTAGTCAATAGGCTATGTTAAGATTCATATCTAAGAGCCCTCCAAACCATTATATTTACACTAATTCACCAACTGTTGTAGTTTTTGGTTCTTCATCAAATACCCGGCAGCTATCAAATATTTTTTTTATTTTCAAATAACTTCAAATATTATTTGGTTTTCTGAGGTACTCAAAATACTTCAATTATTATTTGGTTTAATGAGACGTGTATTTGAATATCAAAGAAAATATCCTCTTAGTTTAAAATCTATATAAACTCTATCCGACTACATAGAGCAGTGGTTCSCAAACTTTTTATAGTCCCGTACCCCTTCAAACATTCAACCTCTAGCACCAGGGTCAGCACACTCAAATGTTTTTTTGCCATCATTGTAAGCCTGCCACACACACACACTATACAATACATTTATTAAACATAAGAATGAGTAAGGTTTTGTCACAACCCGGCTCGTGGGAAGTGACAAAGAGCTCTTATAGGACCAGGGCACAAATATAATAATCAATAATTTTGCTATTTATTTAACCATCTTACATATTCACAATTTTCGATCAACAAATAAGGTTTTATAACTCACCACAGGTTAATGAGAAGGGTGTGCTTGAAAGGATGCACATAACTCTGCAATTTTGGGTTGTATTGGAGAGAGTGTCTTAAATCATTTCCCACACACAGTCTGTGCCTGTATTTAGTTGTCATGCTAGCGAAGGCCGAGAATCCACTCTCACATAGGTACGTGGTTTTAAAGGGCATCAGTGTCTTAACAGCGCGATTTGCCAAGGCAGGATAGTCTGAGCTCAGCCCAATCCAGAAATCTGGCAGTGGCTTTATTTTCACAGAACCGCTTGTTGCAATTTTGATGAGGCTCTCTTGTTCAGATATCAGTAAATGGACTGGAGGCAGGGCATGAAAGGGATAACGAATCCAGTTGTTTGTGTCATCTATTTCGGGAAAGTACCTGCGTAATTGCGTACCCAACTCACTCAGGTGCTTCACTATATCACATTTGACATTGTCCGTAAGCTTGAGTTCATTTGCACACAAAAACATCATACAATGATGGAAAGACCTGTGTGTTGTCCTTGTCAATGCAYACAGAGAAGAGCTCCAACTTCTTAATCTGTAACACTCGTTGTTTGAAGGATTGGACCAAGGTGCAGCGTGGAAGGTGTTCAWCATTTTTATTAATGAAAACCAGCAACAAAACAAAGAGTAACAAAACAAAATGTACAGCTTTGTAGGGCTAACAAGCAACAATAGACAATCAAGATCCCACAAACAACAGGTGGGAAAGGCTGCCTAAATATGATCCCCAATCAGAGACAACGAAAGACAGCTGCCTCTGATTGGGAACCATACCAGGCCAACATAGAAATATACAAACTAGAGTACCCACCCTAGTCACACCCTGATCTAACCAAAATAGAGAATAAAAAGTCTCTCTAAGGTCAGGGCGTGACATAATCATAGCTTAAATTTTGTCCCGCACATTGAATGTAGTTGCGGAGAGTTCCTGTAATCCTAGATTCAAATCATAAGGTGAGAAAAAGTATCACCCGGATAGGCCAGTCATGTGAGAAACTCGTCATCATGCAAGCGGTCAGACAATTGAAAATTATGGCCAGTAAAGAAAACTTTAAGCTCATCTCTCAATTCAAAAAAATTTGTCAATACACTTTGCCCCTTGATAACCAGCACATTTCTGTATGTTGTAAAAGCATTGCATGGTGCAGAAAATACACGAGAGTTCAGAGCCCTTGCTTTAACAAAGTTAACAATTTTCACTATAATGTCCAAAACGTCTTTCACGCTGTCAGGCATTCCTTTCGCAGCAAGAGCCTCTCGTGGATGCTGCAGTGTAACCAAGTGGTGTCAGGAGCAACTGCTTGCAGGCGRGTTACCACTCCACTATGTCTCCCTGTCATGGCTTTTGCGCCATCAGTACAGATACCAACATGAGCAGCAGCTACGTTTGGCTACATACGGCTACCTGTATTTGACATTGTGTTGTTATTTTTTTGAACACTAGATGGTTGAATTTTATTTTTGGCAGTGAAACGAGGCTACTCAGGTGAGAATTTTTTTTACCCAAATGTATGGAAAATCTAAATGGACTGTTTGAAAATGTTAACTTGATTTTTTAACCAAAAATAAAAACGTTTGAAAAAAATAAATATATTTGGCGTACCCACAACGGCACTGCGCATACTCCAGTTTGGGAATACCTGACCTAGAGTATTTGAAACTACTTTCTTCCCAGGTCTGTAATGAGATCCAGAACATCAACGGGATCCCTTGTTGCCTCTAAAGAGAGCTCATTACAGTGATTATTATCCTGATTAGTCCTCAATAAGATCCTGTGGAGAGAATGAGTACATGCTCCCCCATCTACCACTGATTGACATCTAACTGTCAACCCCCCCCCATGGTTTACACAGAACGGAAATCATATCTGCCTTACTACTGTTTTATCCCTGTACTGCTTTCTGGGAAATTATCCAACGAGAGGAGGCCAGTACTTAAATCCATCTATTCAAGGGCCGAGCCCACTCCTTTATTAATGCCTTGTCTTGTGTCGTGGTGGGCTAGCTACTTGAATCATCATCAACCTCATCATCTCAAGGGTTCATTATAACTGATGGTCTATTGATGAGTCCATCCACTCAGATCAGAGAGGAGGACTAGATGGAGATGATGGAGATGACTGTTGAAGCCCCGTCTCCCAGTGCCCTCTCTATGTGYAGAACCGATGCAGGGAGAAAGGCTACTTATCATTATCTGTGATTATGTCTCATAGTGGTTAGTTGTTGGCATGGGCTCAACGGAACCCTCTCCTGTTTCCATAGCGTGTCTTTTAGCGAATGTGTGTGCGTTTTAGTGAATGTGTGTTTGTGCGTACACGTGCATGCATGAGTGTGTGCTTGTTCTATGAGAGCGTGCTTGTTCTATGGGGGCCTGCGTGCCGTACGTCCCTGCTTTATAATAGGGCTGAAATTGCCTTTCTTGGGGTACAACAGCTGCTTTGAAGTGGAACAGCGGTTAGAAGCTTTTAGTCTTTTGTGTGTTGGTCAGACTTAGGAGAATAAGAATGGGGCAGGTAAGTGAACGGAGGTAGAGCAGAATGGAACTGTGGAGATGGAGAGCTCTGACGGCCAGGGCTTTTAATCTCCATTAGCCCTGCATAATGCCTCCTTTCAGGGTTGATTTGATGGGCGTTGCTCTGGAGTCCGTGCCACCCATCCTGCCCACGCCCCAGCCCCATGCAGCGTGAGCGCTGACATTACCCCCCTACCACCTCCTTATGACTAATATAAATCTGCTCTAATAACTTTCTATTGTTCAAGCCCATTGGGGGTCAGAGAGAAGTGTACTTACGCAGGTTTGAGGGAATTCTGACAGGAAAACTACCACGTATTTTACACAGAAAAAGTGATAAAAAAATGTGGCGGTCATTTTGTTCCTCTAGCTAAATGTGGTGTTGAGGTTTTAGGAAAAGAGTCCCTGTATACCTGGTCGAGTCACTACATATACTTCATAACTGTGTTTAATATTTGTCAGATGTCAACTCAGTTCCTTTCCAGATAATGGCAGCTTCTGTTCTTGAGTACTATTATAATGTAAATCCTGTAGAAAGATGTTGTCAGGTATAAGTGGAATGCAGCTTGATAGAAGTCTTTGAAGTGTTATTTCTTGCATAATGCACTGCTCTGGTTGGTACAGTGAGGGACTGTGAGAGGAGAAGTACTGAATGGGCCTTGTTAACAATGAAACTGAAGATGAGGTAGAGCTGGGCAATATGGACAAACATCCATATCAAGATAAATTGCCAAAATGCATGCGATAACGATAAATTTAACGCTAAGTTTATAACATTAATGTGCATCTGTCACGCCCTGGCCATAGGGAGGCTTTTATTCTCTATTTTGGTTAGACCAGGGTGTGACTAGGGTGGGCATTCTAGTTTCTTTATTTCTATGTTTTCTATTTCTTTGTTTTTGGCCGGGTATGGTTCCCAATCAGAGACAGCTGTCTATCGTTGTCTCTGATTGGGATCATACTTAGGCAGCCTTTTTCCCACCTGTGTTTTGTTGGTAGTTATTTTCTGTTTAGTATCTGTTTACCTGACAGAACTGTTCGCTTTTGTTTTGTTARTTTGTTCGAGTGTTTTTGTGAAATAAATGATCATGAACACTTACGACGCTGCGCTTTGGTCCACTCCTTCGGACGACAGGCGTTACAGCACCACAGTTTAAAAATAGAATCCTTTGAACTACTAGTTTGATGTTTGTACTGTAGCCATCAATTGTCTTGTTAACAATCACCCATATTAGCAAGCTTATTTCATTTCAAACATTTCTCTAGTACAGGCTACTTATTGTAATGAACAATATCAGCAAAATGCCTGCGATAAGTGATCAGTATGGTCGGTGTTGATCATTTTCAGTTCATCGTCCCAGCTCTAAGATGAGGTACAGCAGAAAACATACACATACCCCTGCTGTGGTGCACTGAGATTTGAGAGAGAGAGAGAGAGAGGCACTGAGTGAGAGAGAGTATGAGATAGACAGTAAGAGAGAGAAGGGGGTGATGAGGAGGAAGAGAAGACATGTTCTTGTCCTTGAGAGGAAAACAACAATTGGCTGTTGAGACTGTTCTGTTATTTTATTATTATTCATGGAAATGCACTACAAAGCTGTAACAGAGTAATATTCCCTGGTAAAGAGACAAGGACTTTGAATAAAGAACATGTTCTACTGCTGAGTACTGAAAGAGAGAGACAGAGTGGGAAAAGAAAGATGGAGGGAGGACGGGGGCGGAGGGGGGTAGGGGTGGTGGGTCTTTGCATATGGAGTTATTTTTCCATTGTCCATTTTAGTATTTTACCGGACGCTCTTATCGAGAGCCACGTTCAGTTCTCAAAGCCCTACAGTGATATCAACACAGGCCTAAAAGAAATTGAAATCTACCCCGGGTCTGATAAGAGTGGTCTTGAAGATAAACATCTACATGTATTATAGGCATGCCATTATGACCAGTGCTCCCTACCACCACTACTACCACTGTTCCACGCTATATCTCCATGTGATGGGGGAAGAATGAAGTGCCCATGGTGTTTGCATAGCCCTTAGTTGAACTTTCGTGGTGCAAGAGAACGATCCTTTGACAAATCACCTCGACCTGCTCCCTTTATCAACCCCCCAAACCCCCAGCTTCCACCTGCCTCAACCCACCTCAATCACCATTACCTTTGTGACTAGGCACCACTGGAGATCACATTCAATGTCTAGTGCAAAAATGGCTTTCTCTCTCCCTTTATATTTCTCTCTCTACATATCTGTTTCTCTCTACCCCCCCCCCCCCCTCTCTCTCTCTCTCGTGCTCTCTCCTTCCCCCTCTATCTACCTATCCATCTTTCCTCCCTCACTCTCTTTATGGCTGTAGGGCCGTGTTCAGTTTGGAACACACCGACATTGTATAATAATAGTGAAGACATCAAAACTATGAAATAACAAATATGGAATCATGTAGTAACCAAAAAAGGTTTAAACAAATGAAAAATATTTTATATCTGAGATTCTTCAAAGTAGCCACCCTTTGCCTTGATGACAGCTTTGCACACTCTTGGCATTCTCTCAACCAACTTCACCTGGAATGTGAAGGTGTGCCTTGTTAAAAGTTAATTTGTGGGATTTCTTTCTTTCTGAATGCGTTTCAGCCAATCAGTTGTGTTGTGACAAGGTAGGGGTGGTATACAGAAGATAGTCCTATTTGGTAAAAGACCAAGTCCATATTATGCCAAGAACAGCTCAAATAAGCAAACGAATGTCAGTCAATACGGAACATTTCAAGAACTTTGAGTCGCAAAAACCATCAAGCACTATGATGAAACTGGCTCTCATCAGGACCGCCACAGGAAAGGAAGACCCAGAGTTACCTCTGCTGCAGAGGATAAGTTCATTAGAATTACCAGCCTCAGAAATTGCAGTCCAAATAAATGCTTCACAGAGTTCATGTAACAGACACATCTCAACATCAATTAATCAAATGTATTTATAAAGCCCTTTTTACATCAGTCGATGTCACAAAGTGCTGTACAGAAGCCCAGCCTAAAACCCCAAACAGCAAGCAATGCAGATGTAGAAGCACGGTGGCTAGGAAAAACTCCCTAGAAAGGCCAGAACCTAGGAAGAAACCTAGAGAGGAACCAGGCTCTGAGGGGTGGCCAGTCCTCTTCCAGCTGTGCTGGGTGGAGATTATAACAGAACATGGCCAAGATGTTCAAATGTTCATAGATGACCAGCAGGGTCAGATTATAATAATCACAGTGGTTGTAGAGGGTGCAACAGGTCAGCACCTCAGGATTAAATGTCAGTTGGCTTTTCATAGCCGATCATTCAGAGTTAGAGACAGCAGGTGCGGTAGAGAGAAGGTCCAAAACAGCAAGTCCAGTGAACAGGTCAGGGTTCCATAGCCGAAGGCAGAACAGTTGAAACTGGAGAAGCAGCATGACTAGGTGGACTGGGGACAGCATGGAGTCATCAGGCCAAGTAGTCCTGAGGCATGGTCCTAGGGCTCAGGTCCTCTGAGAGAAGAGAGAGAGAAAGAAAGAGAGAGAAAGAAAGAAAAAGAGAGAGAGAGAAAGAGAGAGAGAGAGAAAGAGAGAGAGAGAAAGAAAGAAAGAAAGAAAGAAAGAGAGAAAAAGGGAGAGAGAATTAGAGGGAGCATACTTAAATTCACACAGGACACCAGATGAGACAGGAGAAATGCTCCAGATATAACAGACTGACCTTAGTCCCCCCGACACATGAACTATTGCAGCATAAATACTGGAGGCTGAGATAGTAGGGGTCAGGAGACACTGTGGCCTTGTCCGAAGATACCACCGGACAGGGCCAAACAAGCAGGATATATCCCCACCCACTTTGCCAAAGTACAGCTCCCACACCACTAGAGGGATATATTCAACCACCAACCTAATACCCTGAGACAAGATCGAGTATAGCCCATGAAGATCTACCCCACGGCACAAACCCGAGGGGGGCACCAACCCGGACAGGAAGATCACGTCAGTGACTCAACCTACTCAAGTGACACACCCCTCCTAGGGACGGTATGGAAGAGCACCAGTAGGCCAGTGACTCAGCCCCGGTAATAGGGTTAGAGGCAGAGAATCCCAGTGGAGAGAGGGGAACCGGCCAGGCAGACAGCAAGGGCGGTTCGTCGCTCCAGTGCCTTTCCGTTCACCTTCAAACCACTGGGCCAGACTACACTCATTCATAGGACCTACTGAAGAGATGAGTCTTCAATAAAGACTGAAAGGTTGAGACCGAGTCTGCGTCTCTCACATGGATAGGCAGACCATTCCATAAAATGGAGCTCTATAGGAGAAAGCTCTGCCTCCAGCTGTTTGCTTAGAAATTCTAGGGACAGTAAGGAGGCCTGTGTCTTGTGACCGTAGCGTACGTGTAGGTATATACGGCAGGACCAAATTGGAGAGATAGGTAGGATCAAGCCCATGTAATGCTTTGTAGGTTAGCAGTAAAACCTTGAAAACAGCCCTAGCCTTAACAGGTGGCTAGTGTAGAGAGGCTAGCACTGGAGTAATATGATCACATTTTTTGGTTCTAGTCAAGATTCTAGCAGCCGTGTTTAGCACTAACTGAAGTTAATTTAGTGCTTTATCCGGTTAGCCGGAAAGTAGAGCATTGCAGTAGTCTAACCTAGAAGTGACAAAAGCATGGATTCATTTTTCTTTATCATATTTGGACAGAAATTTTCAGATTTTTTCAATGTTACAAAGATGGAAAAAAGCTGTCCTTGAAAGATGTTTTTATAGTTTTTATTTCACCTTTATTGAACCAGGTAGGCCAGTTGAGAACAAATTCTCATTTACAACTGCGACCTGGCCAAGATAAAGCAAAGCAGTGCGACAAAAACAACAACACAGAATTACACATGGGATAAACAAACGTACAGTCAATAACACAATAGAAAAATATATGTACAGTGTGTGCAAATGTAGTAAGATTTGGGAGGTAAGGCAAGAAATAGGCCATAGTGGCGAAATAATTGCAATTTAGCATTAACTCTGGAGTGATAGATGTGCAGATGATGATGTGCAWGTAGAGATACTGGGGTGCAAAAGAGCAACAACAAAAAAAACAATATGGGGATGAGGTAGTTGGGTGGGCTATTTACAGATGGGTTGCGTACATTTGCAGTGATCGGTAAGCTGCTTTGACAGCTGCTGCTTAAAGTTAGTGATGGAGTCTCCAGCTTCAGTGATTTTTGCAATTCGTTCCAGTCATTGGCAGCAGAGAACTGGAAGGAAAGGCGGCCAAAGAGGTGTTGGCTTTGGGGATGACCAGTGAAATATACCTGCTGGAGCGAGTGCTACGGGTGGGGTGTTGCTATGGTGACCAGTTATCTGAGATAAGGCAGGGCTTTACCTAGCAAAGACTTATAGATGACCTGGAGCCAGTGGGTTTGGCGACGAATATGTAGCGAGGGCCAGCCAACGAGAGCATACAGGTCATGGTGGTGGGTAGTATATGGGGCTTTGGTGACAAAACGGATGGCACTGTGAAAGACTACATCCAATTTGCTCAGTAGAGTGTTGGAGGCTATTTTGTAAATGACATCGCCGAAGTCGAGGATTGGTAGGAAAGTCAGTTTTACGAGGGTATGTTTGGCAGCATGAGTGAAGTAGGCTTTGTTGCGAAATAGGAAGCCGATTCTAGATTTAATTTTGGATAGGAGATGCTTAATGTGAGTCTGTAAGGAGAGTTTACAGTCTAACCAGACACCTAGGTATTTGTAGTTGTCCACATATTCTAAGTCAGAACCGTCCAGAGTAGTGATGCTAGTCGGGCGGGCAGGTGCGGGCTGCAATCGGTTGAAGAGTATGCATTTAGTTTTACAAGCTTTTAAGAGCAGTTGGAGGCCACGGAAGGAGTGTTGTATGGCATTTAAACTCGTTTGGAGGTTTGTTTACACGGTGTCCAAAGAAGGGCCATATGTATACAGAATGGTGTCGTCTGTGTAGAGGTGGATCAAAGAATCACCAGCAGCAAGAGCGACATCATTGATGTATACAGAGAAGAGTCCGCCCGAGAATTGAACCCTGTGGCACCCCCATAGAGACTGCCAGAGGTCCGGACAACAGGCCCTCCGATTTGACACACTGAACTCTATCTGAGAAGTAGTTGGTGAACCAGGCGAGGCAGTCATTTGAGAAACCAAGGCTATTGAGTCTGCCGATAAGAATCTATATAGGCCGATAGGTTTGGCTTTTTCAAGAGAGGCTTTATTACTGCCACTTTTGGTGAGTTTGGTACACAGCCGGTGGATAGGGAGCCGTTTATTATGTTCAACATAGGAGGGCCAAGCACAGGAAGCAGCTCTTTCAGTAGTTTAGTTGGAATAGGGTCCAGTATGCTGCTTGAAGGTTTCGAGGCCAAGGCTATTTTCATCAATGTGTCAAGAGATATAATATTAAAAAACTTGAGTGTCTCCCTTGATCTTAGGTCCTGGCAGTGTTGTGCAGACTCAGGACACCTGAGCTTTAAAGAGGAGTCAATAATTTGCTTTGTAATGATCATGATCTTTCGTCAAAGAAGTTCATGAATTTTATTATCACTGCTGAAGTGAAAGTCAAATCCTCTCTTTGGGAATGCTGCTTTTTAGTTTGCTTTGCGACAGTATCAAAAATACATTTTGGATTGTTCTTATTGTAATTAATGAAGTTGTAAAAATAGGAGGATCGAGCAGCAGTGAGGGCTCTTCGATACGGCACGGTACTGTCTTACCAAGCCAGTCGGAAGACTTCCAGTTGTAGCGCCATTTCCGTTCCAATTTTCTGGAAGCTTCCTTCAGGGCTCAGGTACTTTCTGTATACCAGGGAGCTAGTTTCTTATGACAAATGTTTTTTGTTTTTAGGGGTGCGACTGCGTCTAGGGTATTATGCAAGGTTAAATTTAGTTCCTCAGTTAGGTGGTTAAACGATTTTTGTACTCTGACGTCCTTGGGTAGATGGAGGGAGTCTGGAAGGGCATCTAGGAATCTTAGAGTTGTCCGATAATTTTTGGCACGGCTTTTGATGATCCTTTGTTGGGGTCTGAGCAGATTATTTGTTGCGATTGCAAATGTAATAAAATGGTGGTCCGATAGTCCAGGATAATGTGGAAAAACACTAAGATCCACAATATTTATTCCACGGGACAAAACTGGGTCCAGAGTATGACTGTTGCAGTGAGTAGGTCCGGAGACATGTTGGACAAACCGACTGAGTCGATGATGGCTTCGAAAGCCTTTTGGAGTGGGTCTGTGGACTTTTCCATGTGAATATTAAAGTCACCCAAAATTTGAATATTATCTCCAATGACTACAAGGTCCGATAGGAATTCACGGAACTCAGTGAGGAATGCTGTTTACGGCCCAGGAGGCCTGTAAACAGTAGCTATAAAAAGTGATTGATTAGTAGCTATAAAAAGTGATTGAACTGTATATTTCATGACTAGAAGCTCAAAAGAAGAAAACGCAGTAATTTTCTTTTGTAAATTGAAATTTGCTATCGTAGATGTTAGCAACACCTCCGCCTTTGCGGGATGCGCTGGGGATATGGTTACTAGTGTAACCAGGAGGAGAGGCCTCATTTAAAAACTTCTTAGGGCTAGGCGTCCCGTCAGCCTGTCGACAACTTCCGGTGAAATTGGAGGGAGCGCAATTCAAATAATCATAACAAATATGGATATTAAACATCTAGATACATACAAGTGTCTTATATCGGTTAAAAGCTTAAATTATTGTAAATCTAACTGCATTATCCGATTTACAATAGGCTTTTACAGCYAAAGCATGCCATGTGATTATTTGAGGATGGCGCCCCACATCAAAATATTTTTCAACCAGCACAGGCTTTGTAAAATCACAAATAGCAATTAAATATTAACTTACTTTTTGAAAATCTTCCTCTGATTTGCAATCCAAAGGGTCTCAGCTACAACATGCATGGTCGGTTTGTTGGAGAATTCTGTTTAGTTGGCGCCATCGATTTGAGTAATCCACTCGTTCAACATGCCGAGAAAGGAATCCAAAAAGCTACCGCTAAACTTTGTTAAAATAAGTCAAAATATGTTTCTATTTAATCCTCAGGTACCCTAAAATGTAATTAAACTATAATATTTAATAGGGAAAGAAGTATGTTCAATAGAAAAGCAAAATAAGCAAGTGCACGTCCTCTTCGTCGCGCACGCACAGACTGATTTCCAACTCTGACTCCCAGTACCAAAACTCAAAATTATTCCTCGTTTGGGAAGAAACAAGCCTGAAACGAACAAAGACTGTTGACCCCTAGTGGAAGCCACAGGAATTGCAATCTGGGAGCTGGAATTGCATATGACCCATTGCTTTCCATTGGAAGAGCATGGGCTCTCAAAAATAATTCTGGTTGGTTTTTCTTTGGATTTTCTCCTACCATATCAATTGTGTTATAGTCTAATACATTATTTTAAAAATTTCTACAAACTTCAAAGTGTTTTCTATCCAATGGTACCAATTATATGCATATCCTGGCTTCTGAGCATGAGTAATAGGCAGTTTGCTTTGGGCACGTCAGTCAGACAGGAAGTGGAGAAAAATAAACCCTAGCCTGAAGAAGTTTTTAACACAGTAAATTCATCAGGCTTATGCCATGTTTCGGTCAGGTCAATCACATCAAGATTTTGATCAGTGACTAGTTCATTGACTATAACTGCCTTGGAAGTGAGGGATCTAACTTTTAGTCGCCCTATTTTGAGATATGAGATATGAGATATCACAATCTCTTTCAGTAATGACAGGAATGGAGGAGGTCTTTCTTCCAGTGAGATTACTAAAGTGAACATCGCCATGTTTAGTTTTGCCCAACCTAGATCGAGGCACAGACAAGGTCTCAATGAGGATAACTGAGCTGACTACACTGACTATGTTAGTGGCAGACTCCACTAAGCTGGCAGGGTGGCCAACAGCCTGCTGCCGGACCTGTACCCTAATCTCATTATGGAGCTAGAGGAGTTAGAGTCCTGTCTATGTTCATAGATGAGATGAGAGCACCCCTCCAGCTAGGATGAAGTCCGTCACTCCTCAGCAGGCCAGGCTTGGTCCTGTTTGTGGGTGAGTCCCAGGAGGGCCAATTATCTACAAATTATATCTTTTGGGAGGGGCAGAAAACAGTTTTCAACCAGCGATTGAGTTGTGAGACTCTGCTGTAGAGCTCATCACTCCCCCTACCTGGGAGGGGGCCAGAGACAATTACTCGATGCCAACACATCTTTCTAGCTGATTTACACGCTGAAACTATGTTGCGCTTGGTGACCTCTGACTGTTTCATCCTAACATCGTTGGTGCCGATGTGGATAACCCTATATATCCCTATACTCTCTACACTCGCCAGTTTTAGCCTTAGCCAGCACCATCTTCAGATTAGCCTTATCGTCGGTAGCCCTGCCCCCTGGTAATGTCACGACTTCCGCCGAAGTCGGTCCCTCTCCTTGTTCAGGCGGCATTCGGCGGTCGACGTCACCGGCCTTCTAGCCATCGCCGATCCACTTTTCATTTTCCATTTGTTTTGTCTTTGTCTTACACACCTGGTTTCAATTCCCCAATTACTTGTTCATTATTTAACCCTCTGTTCCCCCATGTTTGTTTGTGAGTAATTGTTTGTATGTAATACGGTCCGTTATGTGGGCTCGCTTTATTGTATTGTATTTGTCTATTTTGAGTAAATTACGTTTATTTACTCATGTCTGCTGTCCTGCGCCTGACTCCTCTACACAAGTTACACACAGACCACATTTCAGGTAAACAGTGTATGATCGCTGGATGATTATTTTTAAGTCTAATACTACAGGTAATGGAGTCGCCAATGACTAGGGTCGAATTGCTGCAAAGAAACCACTACTAATGAACACCAATAAGAATTAGAGACTTGCTTGGACCAAGAAACATGAGCAATAGACCGGTGGAAATCTGAGTCCAAATTGGAGATTTTTGGTTCCAACTGCCGTGTATTTGTGAGACGCAGAGTAGGTGAACGGATGATCTCCCACCGTGAAGCATGGAGGAAGAGGTGTGATGGTGTGGAGGTGCTTTGCTGGTGACAGTGATTTATTTAGAATTCAAGGCACACTTAACCAGCATGGCTACCATAGCATTTTGCAGCGATACGCCATCCCATCTGGTTTGCACTTAGTGGAACTATCATTTGCTTTTCAACAGGACAATGACCCAACACACCTCCAGGCTGTGTAAGGGCTATTTGACCAAGAAGGAGAGTGATGGAATGTTGCATCAGATGACCTGGACTCCACAATAACCAGACCTCAAGAGATGGTTTGGGATGAGTTGGACTGCAGAGTGAAGGAAAAGCAGCCAACAAGTGCTCAGCATATGTGGGAACTCCTTCAAGATGGTTGGAAAAGCATTCCAGGTGAAGTTGGTTGGGAGAATGCCAAGAGTGTGCAAAGCTGTCATCAAGGCAAAGGGTGGCTACTTTGAAGAAACTAAAATCTTTGATTTTCGATTTGTTTAACACTTTTTTTGGTTACTACATGATTCCATGTTTGTTTTTTCATAGTTTTGATGTATTCACTATTATTCTACAATGTAGAAAATGGTAAAAATGAAGAAAAACCCTTGAATGAGTAGGTGTCCAAACTTTTGAATGGTACACATGAGTAGTGGGCAGTGTTAAATGTTTCTGGGTGGCAGAGAAGAGGAGGAGGAGGAGAAGGAGGATGAGGAGAGGCAGGTTGCTGTGTGTGGACCCATTGCTAAGAGCTACACATTTATGTGCAAATGCATTGTGCTTGCTAGTGTAAATTCCCCAGCGTGGTGATGTTATTCATGGAATATGGAATCCTCTGAGAGTTGTGACGGCTGTCGTCAGCACCTACCTTCTGAGTTATTCATAGCCCTTTAAAAAGCACATCACTATTAAAAAAAACGCTTGTTCATAACTCTCAACCAACATCAAATAGCTCCCTTCATCCTACCACCAAGGTGTGAATTACGGGGGAGCCAGGGGGTGCTCAGCTCCCCTGAATGAGACATTAGCTCCCCTAAATTCAATGATCTAATTCAATTGTTAAATGCTTTATTTATGACAAATAACACTGTCATTAATGTCATTAATGTAAGGAAAGAAATGTACTGTTTTATGTCACACGATATGTGAAGACTCCAAGTATTAACGCATAAATTATGGACAACTCATGAACTAGGGTGTAAAACATGTTTTGATTCAACTCATGTATTATATTAAATGTAGGCTACCTCTTCTGCATGTGTTCGTGTGTAAAATTGTCTTGGCTGAGAGGGTAAACTATCGGCAGTGATGTAGGCCTAGTGGAGGGTAAACTATCGGCAGTGATGTAGGCCTAGTGGAGGGTAAACTATCGGCAGTGATGT
>NC_036845.1:3034461-3040377 GCF_002910315.2 Salvelinus sp. IW2-2015
AGGATGAGGAGAGGCACGGTTGCTGGTGTGGACCCATGCTAAGAGCTAGCACATTATGTGCAAATGCATTTGTGCCTTGCTAGTTAAATTCGCCTCAGCGTTGGTGATTATCAGGGAACTTCTATCTATTGCGAATCCTCGAGAGTTGTGACGGCTTCGTCAGCACCTACCCTCTGAGTTATCTAGCCCTTTAAAAAAGCACATCCACCATTAAAAAAAAAACACGCTTGTTCATAACTCTCAACCAACATCAAATAGACTTCCCTTCATACCTACCACCAAGTGTGAATTACGCGGACCAGGGGGTGCTCAGCTCCCCTGAATCGAGACATGTGAGCTCCCCTAAATTCAAATGATCTAATTCAATGCTTAAATGCTTATTGTAGTGACCAAATAACACTGTCATTAATCCTTAATGTAAGGAAAGAAAGCTACTGTATTTTATGTCACACCGATATGTGAAGACTCCAAGTATAACGCAGAAATATGGACAACTCATGAACTAGGTGTAAACATGTTTATTCACTCATTATTATTAAATGTAGGCTACCTCTTCTGCATGTGTCGTGTGTTAAAATCTTGGCTGCAGAGGTAAACTATCGGCAGTGATGTAGCCTTAGTGCGAGGTACAAACTAGTCGGCCAGTGATGTAGCCTAGCGTGAGGTAACACTATCGCATGAGTAGCCTAGTGAGGTGAGAACTATCGGCAGTGATGTAGGCCTAGAGGTAAACTATCGCTGATGTAGGCCTAGTGGAGTAAAACTGATCGCAGTGATTGTGAGGCCTAGGGAGGGTAAAACTATCCGGCAGCTGATGGTAGGCCCTAGTGGAGGCGTAAACTATCGGCCCAGTTGATGTAGGCCTAGTGGAGGGTAAACTATCGCATGAGTAGCCTAGTGGAGGGTAAACTATCGCAGTGATGTGAGGCCTAGTGGAGGGTAAACGTCGGTAAAATGCTGTTTACCCCTTTTCTGAGAAAATGTATGAAAGTATGGAAATATTTTTATATTACTGTATATACCCAGCCTATTTTTTAACCACACATTCACTACTGGCGTACCAGTTAGGCTTATTTTCAAAGTTGCATTGTAATACACCGTTGTAGTCGAGTTCGAGCGACCGTGATTGTGTTAGGTACATCCCGTGCTTACGACTTCAGGTACAAAAAAAGTAAACTGTCAGCAAATGCATCAATTAATGTTGGCAATCCACGAATGTCATTAAGCACAAATTCTTATGTTTAGTAACAGAGATGTATTCCATTTATCAAAATACGCAGTATACATGCAACTTTGGGATGCTACGAATTCTTTTGGATTGAACAAACAGCTTACTTTTTGAAGTGCTTTTTGACTATCAAATGAAAATATCATTGATCTGTTGTAACTATCATGCCACCATCTTAATGAGTGCTAATTTCATTTATATGTTTAAATGACGGCATTTATTATTAGGCCCATCCAATTTTTAATTCATTAGAACCCCCCTGACCTCATGGGTGTAAATTTCACACTTCTGCCTCCACCTCTCTCTCTCTCTCTCTCTCTCTCCTCTCTCTCTCTCTTCTCTCCTCTCTCTCTCTCTCTTTCTCGCTGTCGATTCTCTCCCTCCCGTCTCTTTCCCTCTGCTATCCCATCCCTCTTCTCCCTACTCACTTTCCTTCTCCTTCTCCCTCTCCTCCCCTCTTGCTGCAGCTCTGTGAAGCTTCAGGTGAATCTGTCGATAATACACCTCAAGAGCGCAATTAATACTGTATATACCTATTTAACCTCTTTCGAATTTGGAAAGCGTTCTAGAGAAATGATTGTGACTTCATAACACCGGGTCATCAATAACGCCTCAGCTCCATGGGCCATTTTCAAAGGTTAATAAGTATAACCCAGCTTCCTTCCCCTGTTTCTTCCCCGCCTTCACCATATGTCCTGATCCACCATCCAATCCAGTCTCCCACACCACAGTGTGTTTTCCCACCAACCCCTCTAGGTCTGTCCTCACCTCATCTATTATGACTTTATTCATTAATGCCTCTTTAGAGCCTTGTAGGACCGCCTGCTGATCGTACAAAGTGATCGATCGAACTATCAGGTCGTTTGCTGAGGGGTTGCCTATCGGATCAGCAGACAAGGGGGATTGTGGGGAGAGGGAAGCCATCGGAAGTCCTCTAGAAGGATCATGAGAAGGTTTTTCTCAGTATGATGTACTGCTAAGCAACTATTGATTTTCCATATAGGTCACAAAACCAATATGGAACGTTGCACGACATGGAAAATGGGCTGTCGTGAGATGTTGAGTTTAAACTATGGGTTAACGGCCAACCATTCGTCCTTACAGAAGAACAAATGTACAGTCATCCCTAATCAGCGTCTCAACTATAATTAAAACATTCTTTAGTCAATCATTAGGAATGAATCTCTCATCTTTAAATGAGACATCGATTCACATATTCAATACAAAGGCAATATCCACCATAATTTAGCTTAATCACATTACCAAGCAGCTATAATGAAAGACGATTATGAACACAGACAGATGGAGCAGCGTGAAAGACCGACGCACCATTATCTGGTGCAGGTAGCATATGTAACCCCTCCACTTCCCCGATAACCGGACTATTCCGCCTCAGCCGCAGATGCGTGCGCAACCACTGAGCCTGCACATCCCGCGTCGAAGACCTTCACGAGATACGGACTAGACAAGATTGCGCGCTGCGCCCTCGCGCTTTGAAGATCCTGTGCTGAACTAACTGGGCGTGAGAGCCTGATGAGCCGACTGAGGACCTCCCCGTTGCCAATAACGAGCAGCCTGGTGACCTGAGGGCCGCGAAGAGGACACACTGACAGTAATGTGTAGATTCGTTCCAACGTTTCTTTATTCTTTATTTTACTTTTTAGATTTATTTAATTTGAATTATTGTGTAGTTTCTATGCCAGTGTTAGGAAGCTAATCAGGCATATGCATGCGCCAAGTTTTCAGTTTTATTTTATTTCTGGTTGTTTGCACAATAAAAAATTATTTTGGCGAGTGCTTCGAAAGTTGGTAGCATTTGTGTAAATTCATCTTCTAACCTGTGATGGCGACCAATAAACTTGATTTGATGTTCTGAGAGAGCGGTCTGGGCAAGTCTGACCTCGAAGAATTATCGCTAGTAGAAATTTGACTATAACGTCATACACGCTAGCTTCCAACAGAGCGAACTATAAGCGTTATCTTCAAATGCAGGAGTTCAAGAGATACACATGTTCTTTATAACACACACGAGCATCTTCCCACACAACTCGTGTCGCCACATTGAATTTGCGTAGGATGAGACTAGCTAAAGCAGAGTTCTCTGCCTTCTTCGACTTCTTGATGAGCTTTTGCAACTTAGAGTTATGGTAGCAAAGCAAGAGAAAGATATAGTGTGCTCTGAGATGAGTTAACAAATCATCTACGATTGTTAATTGCGACAATTACACACTACTATAAAATGAACAAGAGTGCTACGATTATGTCCATCTCACTGCTGGCTGGTGCTGCGTTGAGTATCCGATTGAGAGTTGCTGAAAGTACAGATCGTGTGTGTCGTGTGGTTGGGAGATTGGATTTCGGTGTAGTTGTGAGTGTGTTGATGTCATCGAGATATTCTGTAGAGTAGTGGGTGATGAGCGGAAGTGTGTGAAATGGACGTGAGTCGTGTCCTCAGCTCTGTTGGAGTGATGTGACTGTGAGAGTTTATTTTACTCTTCATGTCCCCATGGTACTCTTCATACTAAGTTGTTGTGGTGTGAAGTTGATTCCACACCTCACTGACATCCTTGCTCCTATGCTGATCTGTCTGTGTGTCGCTGTCTTCAGTGTTGCAGCCGATGCTGATTTATGTGTCTTTCTGTATCGAGCTGAGCGTAGTGTGCTTGCTCAACACACACAGCACACACACACACACACCACACACACAAACACACACAACAGCACACACACACACACACACACACCACACCACACACAACAACACACACACACACACACACACCACACCACACACACACATCACACACACACCACACACACACACACACACACACCACACACACACACACACACACACATTCCACAGCCAGCAGTACGTAGGAACAACACTACAAAACACAACATACCACAACACGAGACAAAACTACATCAACATAACAGCCTGAGGACAGACTACGTACACCATTTCAACACTCATCACTCAGAAACTGCACATAACATAACACACCATCCCATTCTCAACACACACAACACACCATCTCAGCAACTCCACATACACACACCACCACTATGACTACACATAGTAGTTGTGTCAATGGATCATAGAGATGAATCTTACACACCATCTCTCTAACTACACACATAGGCCAGGCGAATCTTAGCATTCCACTACACTAATGCACATGTGGACGTGTCGGTGGCTTTAAGACATGTTCCTTTACTCTCCTTTAGAACTCTTAATCCTGGAACTTCAGGTTTGTCCAAATTCTAAATTCTTCCGAGGTCCAGACTTGCCCAGAGGTTCTCAGAACAAATCAAATCAAAGTTTATTGGTCGCATACACAGGTTAGAAGATGATTTACACAACATGCCTACCACTTTGAAGATGCAAAATATTTTTATTGTGAAACAACAAGAAATAACACATAAAAACTGAAAACTTGAGCATGCATATGCTATTAGCTCCTAACACTGCAGTAAAATACACAAATAATTCAAATTAAAATAAATTAAAAGTAAAATAAAGAAATAAAGAAACGTTGGAACGAATCTAATTAACTGTCACGTGTGCTCCCTCTCCGGCCTCTAGGTCACCAGGCTGCTCGTTATGCCAACCGGGGAGGTCTCAGTCGGCTCATCAGGCTCTCACGCCTCAGCTAGTTCGTCAGGTTTCACTGAGGCGACCGGTCCGCTCCTGATCCCCGGGATCGTACCTGTGGTTGGCGTCCTGCGGCTGGAGCCGAAAGCGCCGGGGAGGGGGTATTGTCACGTATGCTCTCTCTCCGGCGCTCTAGGTCGCGATGCTCCCGCGCCTCAGCTGGATCGACAGGTTCCAGCATCTTAGCAGAGGTGACCGGTCCGCTCCTGATCCATGGGATCGTCATCTCGGGCGGCATCCTGCGGCTGGAGCCGCGCGTCAGGGAAGTGGTACTGTCATGTGTGCTCCCTCTCCAGACTCTAGGTCACCAGGCTGCTCGTTATTGCGCACACCTGTCACCATCGTTACGCGCATTATGACACTCACCTCGATTCCATCACCTAATTGATTACCTTCCCTATATACAGTATATCACTCCCTTTGGTTCCTTCCCCAGGCGTCATTGTTTCTGTTTCTGTGTCAGGTCTGTGTGCTGTCCGAATTTATTGTTTTGTATTATGTTCCGTTAATTTACTAAAAGACTCACTCCCTGAACTTGCTTCCCGACTCTCAGCGCACATTGTTACATTAACAACACCAAAATAATTGTAAAATCCAAATGCAATTAATATGTATATACAGTGGCTTGCGAAAGTATTCACCCCCTTGGCATTTTTCCTATTTTGTTGCCTTACAACCTGGAATTAAAATTGATTTTTGGGGGGGATTGTGTTATGCGGTGGAGCGCACGGTGTCCCCGGTGCGTGTGCATAGCCCGGTGCGGTACATTCCAGCACCTTGTATCGGCCGGGCTAGAGTGGGCATCGAGCCAGGTGCCATGAAGCCGGCTCAGCGCATCTGGTTTCCAGTGCGTCTCCTACGCATGGTGTCCCCGGTTCGCCAGCACAGCCCAGTGCGGGCTATTCCACATCGCCGCACTGGCCTGGCTACGGGGAGCGTTCAGCCAGGTAGGGTTGGGCAGGCTCGGTGCTCGAGACCTGTAGTGCGTCTCCACGGTCCGGTCTATCCGGTGCCTTCTCCACGCACCAGT
>NC_036845.1:3040402-3052960 GCF_002910315.2 Salvelinus sp. IW2-2015
CCCTCCGAAGCTTGGACCGTTCTGCGCCAAGAGGGTCGGCCGCCCAGAGAGGCTGGTCTACTGCCCAGCGCCACAGCGCTCTGATCTGCCGCTTGCAGCAATACTGTCACCACACGTCGCCCCCATTCTGCCGGGTTAGGCGCTGACGTGCTCTGCGGTGCTACGCCTCAGTCTCCCTTGTAGCTTTGTGCCATACGAGCGGATCCAGTGCGAGTCCCCATCTCGCAGACACACCCTGCCGAAGCCGTATGTAAGGCGTCCTGATGATTTCGCAGTACAAAGTAGAGCGGCGCACGTGTTGCGTAGCCTGCTAGCCCCGCTAGATGACCGTGCACGTCCGTCAGCGCCAGGTGCCGCAACGAGCCCATCTGCCAGTCAGGAGCCGCCAGAAGCCGCCCGCTCAGTCAGGAGCCGCCAGAAATCACCCGCCTCGCGAACTCTAACCAAATTGAGATGGTTTGCGAGGATCGAATTGTACCGCGACAGACGCGCCATAGTGCGCCAGCGAGTAACAGGGATAGCGCGCAGCTAAAGTGGAGCCGCCCAGCATACTGGGGAACCTAGTTCCCATGTGCAAGCACGACTGCGAGAGGCCTGGCGACCAAACCGCATTCCAAGAGTGAAGCTGATTGACAAGTCACAGATGGAGCCGCAGAGCACAGCAGTGTGCACGCTGCAGTTCCACTCCAAAAAGGGAGCACCAAGCCAAGGATGGGCGCGCACCTCTTAGTAAGAATCCTCAGTAAAATAATAGAGTCTGCTCCTGCATTTGTTTAACCCGTCCCGCGAGCTACCCCTCTTTTGTCATGAGCTTGTAGTCACTTCAGATGTACTCCCACTGAGTGGTAGGCTACTCCTACCTTCAGTTCATTGAGCGCTGTCCTCCTTTGGTTCCGTCCGGAGCTGCCTTTCTGTCTCAGCGCCTCTCCAGAATCTCCATAAGTGTTCAATTGGTTGAGATCTGGTGACTGAGAAGGCATAGCATATGGTTTACAATAGTTTTTAAGCTCATCAAACCATTCAGAGACCTCTCGTGCCTGTGGATGGCCAAAATAATGGCCAAAATAATGCCTTCCAGCATTTTTAAACACGATCCTAAGCATGTTAATTGCTTAGTTAACTCAGGAACCACACCTGTGTGGAAGCACCTGCTTTTCAATATACCTGGTATCTGTCACGTTCTGACCTTTATTCTCTTTGTTTTGTCTTTATTTAGTATGGTCAGGGGTGAGTTGGGGTGGCAGTCTATGTTTTTTATCTAGTTTTCTATTTCTGTGTTTGGCCTATATGGTTTCAATCAGAGGCAGGTGTAGTCAATTGTCTCTGATTGGGAACCATATTTAGGTAGCCTGTTTTGTGTTGGGTTTTGTGGGTGGTTGTTTTCAGTCTTTGTGTGTCTGCACCAGACCAGAACTGTTTCTTTTCCGTTTCGTTTCGTGTTATTCTCGTTTATCGTTATTTTGTTTGTTTGTTTAACGTATTCTATTAAAATGGATACTTACCACGCTGCATCTTGGTCCTCCTCTCTTTCTACAGACGACGAACGTTACAGTATCCCTCAATTACTCACGTGTTTCCATTATTTTGTCAGTTACCTGTAGCTTTCCATGACCCCTGGTACAGTATGGTATGTGTGAAAACAAACCCTGCAGCTCCTCTCCAACCCTTCTCCCTGACTGTCCACCTTCTGATTCACCCTCCCCACACCCCCTCTGTCTGAGGGCAGCTTAACCAGGAGTGTGTGTGTGTGTGTGTGTCTGTGTTTGAGTGTTGGTGTGTGTGTGTGTCTTTGGTGAAAGGCCACACCTTGCAGTGTGCACTTCTATAATGAGGACCCCCTCTGATGAATCAGCCCAGCTTTGTTCAGGTTAGACTGCCTCCCCACATACCCCCTGTCTTCTTCTGAGAAGACTTCTGACCTCTAACCTCTGATCTAGGTGTCTGGGAAAAGGGCGGGAAAAGAGTAGAAGGTAGTGGAAATGCTGAGGAGTGCAGAGAACTGGGGCAGGAGAGGAGAGGAATGTTTCTGACTGACCAAAATCAGTGGAGCGTTTTTTGTATTAGGTTCCTGACATTCTGTGTTCTTTCCCAGAGATTTTTCTGTCTCCCCGTTAAAACTTGATTGAACTGAGTGGAGCAGAACTCACAAATCACAGTGATCTTTTTTATCTTCTTGAAAGATATGTTGCAGGTAGCTAGCTGTTAACACATGCACCAATTACTCTAATATCTCTCTCTCTCTTACTCTTTCTCTTCTTCATCCCTTCATGGTGTAAAAAGTGAGACGCCACGGCCTGCAGAACAAAACAGACGTGGAAATTGGTCCCTTGGAGGCCCTCTTGGACTCGTTACTGCCTCACTCAGAGCCAGACACACACACACACACCTCAAACCTCAAACAAATGACCGGATTTATGCTACTCCGCTTCAGGAGTTGTTGCCAGATTTGTCTTAGGTTTGTTCCCATTACCAAGGGAATAATGTCTCCCCCTGACTCCCTCCCTGTGCCCAGAACACTGCCAGCTCACACTGTTGCCAAGGTGATGACTGGATATGGTGTGTGTGTGTGTGTGCATACGAGCGCGAGTGCATGCATGTAGTATTGACTGCTAGGCTCTGTCTCGTCCATTATTTTCCACTCAGTCCAGGGACTGGTCCTGATGATGTACTGTACACTATACACTATGGTCTGGGGAATTGACTGTGGACGTTATTAGAGGGAGGGCAGAGATTGGAAGGAGACCGGTGAGCACACAGACTAGAGCAGACCACATAGAGATGAATCAACAATATGATTCAACAATACAAGAGATGATCAGTGTGTGTGTGTGTGTGTGTGTGTGTATGTCTGTGTTTGTGTGTGTGTGTGTGTGTGTGTGTGTGTGTGTGACTCCACTCCCCCATCCCTCTACCACCATTATGAGAGAACCGCCTCTTCAGTTCTGAAAACACTACAGAGGGATATGCTAATTAGCCAGACTGTGGAAAGTGTGTATTGTAGCCTATTGTCCAAGTGCATGGTCTTTTAAAGACTGGCTTTAAGACTCTTTTAGTGTTGTCTCCCTGTTTTGTTTTTATAGTGTATCACTATCTACTGCCTCTTATAATGTTACTGGAGCAATAACGGACAAATGCATTGCTAAACTGCACTYCAATGCATAGATTCATAGAATCTGAAATACGTGGCAGTTTGTGTCCTTGGTATACATGCCTATTTGTTGAAGTATGAATAATAATGGAATTAAGTGTGTGTGTGTGTGTGTCTGAACGTTCATCATAAAGCAACTGCATGAGAGTGCTCACCCAAGCAGCCTTATGAAAAATGCAACAGCACAGAGTGGAAATATCAGTGTTTTTTTACGACGTCCCATTGAGACTGTCTCTCTGTGTAGCTTCAAATGACTGTGTTAGTTCAACCTTCCTCCACAGGTTCTGCCTGCTCTTCTCTTCTGTGATCTTTATCCAGGGTTGTGTAGGTTACTTTCTAAATGTAATCTGTTACAGTTGCTAGTTACCTGTCCAAAATTGTAATCAGTATCGTAACTCTTGGATTACCCAAACTCAGTAACGTAATCTGACTATTACCAATTACTTTTGGATAACTTTCCATTTAAGAGGCATTAGGAGAAGACAATTCCATTTGGTGTGTCATCATAGTGGTTTCTGACTTGTGGTCAGACTCGTTCAGGTGGAACAATGTTCAACTGGTGCCTCTTTTCAATGCTGAATTGAATGTCATTGAGAAAACAGAAAGGTGTCATTATATCTTTTTTTTTGTTTAAAGTTATCCAAGATATAATCATCTAGTTTTTCAAAAGTATCTGTATTCCGATTCCAATATTTTTGTTGGTAATGTAATTGATTACAGTTACAGTTTTTTGTAATTGGATTACATGTAACCAACCTGTCTATCTATAATGATGAGGGTTTCCCTTCCCCCTACCCTCCTGCAAATACCACCTCCTCTCTCCCTGAATCCCAAATCAACGTCCAGCCCCTGCCCCCTAGCTACAGAGTAGATATGAGAATATTGGATAGGTATAAGCAATTTTAATGATAGCTCCATCTTGCTTTCTAATAGGCCAGTCGGAATTATCTCCATATCTATTTTACCAACGCAATCCTCTCAGATCTACACAACACAAGTAAGGGGTTACGTTTGGATATGTTCACAGTATTTATCCCGTTACCCCGCCTCGTGGGAAGGTCCTCCTCATAATAAAACCTGTCATTATGGTCTGGCCAGGGAAAGGAAGATCAGCAAACTCTGTATAATTGAGTCGACGCCGGAGGTTCCCCTTTATGTCTTTGACAAAAATAACATAAATAAAATAATGCATGATGAGAGGGAGGTAGAGGGATGGAGAAAGATAGAGAGAGAGATGGCAACGGTGCCGGTCGACGGGGTAGCCTAGCTGTGGCTGTGAGCAGGTTGGAGGAGAACGGGGGTTATGAAAGCCATGAAAAACATTGGCAGCAGCAATGACATGCATATCAATGCCTGAACCCTGCAAGGTAAACAATGACTCTTAATTAGCAGTTGAAGTTTTAATTAAGATGATGCTGCACTAATGATGGTCCCTGACAGTGATGATGGAGTCTGTGGTCTGATTACAGCAGCCAGCCACAGGAACACCTTGTAACACCGACCTTCCAACTAGCCTGGAGGGAGGCGCACACTAATGACATGACCTCGCTGTTCACAGGGGTGGATGGGGAGGGGCTGAGAGGAGGGAGTGGGAGGGAGGGAGGGGAGGTAGTGGGCGACAGGGGGGGATCTTTAACACGCACTCATCTAATTTGACTGTCCTTCTCAATACAGCCATGAGATCACTCACAGAGACAATGTGTCATAGATAGCAGGAATCAAGTTAGGATCAAACAGGTGCATACATACTGAAGGCCTCCTGTAACGACGGCCTTTTCCAAGTGGGAGTAGAAGAGTGGGCGCGTGTTGCAGATGTAGTAGAGGTGTGTGTCTGTGTGTATCTACATACTTCATCCAGTTAAAGTGTTTTAGTGAGTCACAGGGAACCAAAGTGCGACAGTCTCCCTCCCTGTAGCCTTCAAGTTCAAGTTTCAGTGCTATCAAAGCGCTTGCAGGGCTTGTGTGTGAATATGGCTGAGTTTACAGTTTTACACCTATTATCTGCTTCAGTGGGAACACAATTATAAACAGGAGCAGGGAGGATAGACTGTAGGGGAAACAAGACAGATGGAACAGTAAACACTAGCACATAGATTCTACTCCTGACTGACACATCCCATTGGGCACAGACCTCAATTCAACGTCTATTCCAAGTTTGTTCAACGTAATTTCATTGAAATTAAACATTTAATTGAAGTGCCCAGTGGGATTGAACACAACAAAACAGTTTTGGCTCTTGGTATTCTATAGAATATAGGATTAGTATTGCATTCTATATAATACACAGAGACAATGCTGTTTTGTTGTGTTCAACGAGAGTCAGTCAGTAGTAATGTCCTTCTCTTTAGAATAGAGCTCTTGGTAACAAAGGTGGTGGGTGCACTGTGGACTTGAAAGCTGCGTTTACACAGGCAGCCCAATTCTGATATATTTTTTCCCACTAATTGGTATTTTTACCAATCACATCAGATCTTTTCACAACAGATTGTTTTCAGACCTGATCTGATTGGTCAAAAGACCAATTTGTGAAAAAAGATCAATATTGGGCTGCCTCAGAATACTGTTCCATTATACAGTTCTGCTTTATCAAACAGCTAGAGTCAAAGTTATTTAACTTGATGCAGAATGTAATGGTAACAATTCATTCCACAACTCTGATAACAAACCCAGAGATACAGTGCATTCGGAAAGTATTCAGACCCCTTGACTTTTTCTACATTTAGTTACGTTACAGCCTAATTAAATAGTTTTTTCTCCTCATCAATCTACACACAATACCCCATAATGACAAAGCAAAAACAGTTTTTTTAGACATTTTAGCAAATTTATAAAAACATTAAACTGAAATATCACATTTACATAACTATTCAGACCCTTTACTCAGTAATTTGTTGAAGCACCTTTGGCAGCGATTACCTCCTCGAGTCGTCTTGGGTATGACGCTACAAGCTTGGCACACCTGTATTTGGGGAGTTTCTCCCATTCTTCTCTGCAGATTCTCTCAAGCTCTGTCAGGTTGGATGGGGAGCATCGCTGCACAGCTATTTTCAGGTCTCTCCAGAGATGTTCGATCAGGTTCAAGTCTGGGCTCTGGCTGGGCCACTCAAGGAAATTCAGAGACTTGTCCCAAAGCCACTCCTGCCTTATTTTGGCTGTGTACTTAGGGTTGTTGTCCTGTTGGAAGGTGAACCTTCGCCCCAGTCTGAGGTCCTGAGCAATCTGGAGCAGGTTTTCATCATGGATCTCTCTGTACTTTGCTCTGTTCATCTTTCCCTCAATCCTGACTAGTTTCCCAGTCCCTGCCGCTAAAAGACATTCCCACAGGATGATGCTGCCACCACCATGCTTCATCTTAGGGATGGTGCCAGATTTCCTCCAGATGTGACGCTTGGCATTCAGGCCAAAGTGTTCAATCTTGGTTTCATCAGACCAGAGAATCTTGTTTCTCATGGTCTGAGAGTCTTTAGGTGCCTTTTGGCAAACTCCAAGCAGGCTGTCATGTGCCTTTTTCTGTCTGGTCACTCTACCATAAAGGCTTGATTGGTGGAGTGCTGCAGAGATGGTTGTCCTTCTGGAAGGCTCTCCCATTTCCACAGAGGAACTCTAGAGCTCTGTCAGAGTGACCATCGGGTTCTTGTTCACCTCCCTGACCAAGGCCCTTCTCCCCCGGTTGCTCAGTTTGGCCGGGTGACCAGCTCTAGGAAGAGTCTTGGTGGTTCCAAACTTCTTCCATTTAAGAATGATGGAGACCACTGTGTTCTTGGGGACCTTCAATGCTGCAGAAATGTTTTGGTACCCTTCCCCAGATATGTGCCTCGACACAATCCTGTCTCTGAGCTCTACGGACAATTCCTTTGACCTCATGGCTTGGTTTTTGCTCTGACATGTACTGTCAACTGTGGGACCTTATATAAACGGGTGTGTATCTTTCCAAATCATGTCTAATCTATTGAATTGACCACACAGGTGGACTCCAATCAAGCTGTGGAAACATTTCAAGGATGATCAATGGAAACAGGATGCACCTGAGCTCAATTTCAAGTTTCATAGCAATGGGTCTGAATGCATTTTCAAAACAAATTTAAAACCTGTTTTCGCTTTGTCATTATGGGGTATTGTGTGTAGATTGATGAGGAAAACAAATTATTTAATCAATTTTAAAATAAGGCTGTAACGTAACAAAATGTGGAAAAAGTCAAGGGGTCTGAATACTTTCCGAATGCACTGTTTTTACTTTTTTTCCAGATCTCAAGTGTGTACTTCATATACTTTATATGTAAAAACCACATCAAAGGAATTTGACATTTTCACATCGATTTAATTTAATTGTATATTTATATCCTTATTTTCTCTGCTTGTATTGTATTTATCTGTTTTAATTGAGGTGAAGGCTGCTGGTTGGGGTTTTGTGGAGTGGCTTGGCGATGCTGATGTCTTGCTGAGGCCTTTACAAAGTTGGGGAATGTGAACAGACATATCAATGAATTATTCACTGTAGATGACTGGCAGAGCCGCTCCAGTGGTCTTTACTAATGAATGAACCTTCTGATGTTGTATGGCCTGGCTTCATCAAGAACACACAGAGTAAACAGTCAGATTAACCAGCAGGTTCAACAATCACCCAACAACACAAACGTAAACCCACTCTGGGCTGTTTAGAGTACAAAGCTCCAGCCAAGCTAAAGCCAAGGAGGGCACAGAGACTTACTGAGAGTGTTTACGCTTTGGCTACTTGACTTATTCATTTCCGCTTCTAGTGCAGCAAAGGGCCTCAACAGTCTATCTCTAGTGAACTCTGTTCAGGGTGGTTTTCTTCACTTTGTTCCAGGTGAAACAGCTATATAACAGGATGCTGCAATTTTTTCAGCCCCTGCAACAAATCCATAAGGACAAAACGGACATTAGGTTGAATGTCTTATAACCGTCACAATGTGTACAACCAAGTCCAACTGTCACACAATGCTTGGTACTTTGCAACGTCGGAGCACCATTGGCTATTATGGCTAACAGCGGTATTCTGCCTGTGTGACTGCCAAACAACATTGGCCCCAATGTCAACTCTTTAAGGACAGTATTAGCAGCAGCAAGGCTTAACCAAAACATCAGCCTATGTGATGCTGAGATGAAGGATTGGGCTGCTGTTCATAAATCTATGTTAACAAGGTCATCTTCTGGACATATAAATAAAGCTTTTAATTTATGTAGTGGCTGATGCGCTGTAGCATCACTAACGCGGCAGCAGTAACGGGGTCAAAAGGAGTTATTCAGAAAGACATCTTCAACAGAGCTGTCACTTCTCTAATCACCTGGCCTTTAGCCGTTCCCCTGCAGGACCGTCTTACAGACCAATACACCCTGATTATCAGCTGGATATATCCTTCAGAAAGGTTGATTGATTATCAACAGCTTTCTGACCTTATCACGAAGAAGATCCTCTCAATAAAATACAAATACATCTTAATCTGTTTAGATTTTTCCTTCCCTGAGGAAGTTGAACAAGACCAATCAGTGTGAATTTATTGAAATGTAAACACATTGTGGGTTGAACAGGATATGCATATAAATGTTGTTTGTTCCTTCTCTCTGTAGTATATGAATTAAGGCCCATCGAGGAAGGTGTTGTAGGTTTTCTCTAATCAGGTGGATTAGCTGTACGAGCTAAACTAATATTATGGGCTTTTTGGATTAGGTGTGTGTGTGTTTATTGGTGTGTGTGTGTGTGTGCGTCTTTGTGTGTGTGTGCGTGAGCATGCGCATGTGGTCTCATTTATGAGAATAAAATATAGAGGTGGGGATAGGAAGGATTGATGCTCCTCTAATCCTATAGAACATATATTGGTTAATAAGACAGACCAAGTTCTTCTTGGCCGTCTGGGCAGGCAGGCAGGAAAGAGATGGACTGCAGTTCAGACCCCCTTCCATGTACGTATGAGGGCTGTATGGATTTTTCACTCCGTCTACTAGCTCTCCCTCTCTTCTTCAGTCTCTGTCTACTTGTCTCTATCTCTCTCTTTCTCCTTCACTCTCTACTCTTACTCCGCAGTATGTTTCATATCTCCCGCTCTCTCTCTCTCTCATTCTCTTCTCTCTTCTCTCTCCCTCTTCTCTCTTCTCTATCTCTCTCTTCTCTCTCTCTCTCTCTCTTCTCTCTCTCTCTCTCTCCTCCTCTCTCTCTCTCTATCTCTCAAAAAGTTAATAGCATGTAAAGCAGAGAAGACGGAATGATATCTGTTCAGGTTCTTCACGTTTCTCGTTTCATCCCTTCTCTCTTACTCTCTTCCCTCTCTCATTCTCTCTCATTCTCTCTCTTCTGTCTGCCGCTCTTCCAGCTGACCCTCCCAGGCTGAACCTCCTGGTTCCAGATCGTAGGCCCCTGTGTCTAAAAATGTGCTAAATGTTAGACACAACACATATTTATTTATTCCTAATAGCTTCCCTCACGGCTGATGTGCCCTGTGTGTGGTGCGGCGTGAAATTTAGTTACAGGTCCCTTAAGCATCGTCATGAGGAGCACGCGGGAGGCTTCTCTGTTCCCATCAGACTCCACCCCAGCTCTCTTCTCATCCCCATCCACCCTCCACCCGCATTCCCCCACCTAAATGAAAGGCGCTAATATGAAACAGTACTGAAATTCCAAATGTATCGAGCCGTACGTACCAGAAATAAAATGAGATTGTGTTGAATGGTAGTCTGCATCAAAGCATGAGATAATGGCCTGAAGTGTTTTACGAGCCTGGTCGTCTCGAAGCATCCTCCCCTCCTCACCCATCGTGCTCCCTTAAATTACTTAGCCAGGAGCTCAAATAAATCCGGTGCTGTGAATTATGGTAATAGATACTGCTTTTCTAAGTATTGATCATTTCATTTCTAAATGATACTCATTGGCGGTGGCCCTTGTGTTCTGTACTACAGGCTGTTCAACCGGCTGGGGGATCGGTAGCTTTACTGCGCAGACATGAACGTGATGACGGCAATGTGTGTGTGTGCTACTGTGTTAACATTCACTCACTCCTACTAAAACATGCAATATTACTGTTTAAGCAAGCAAACTCAATAGGAGAGATGGATGCACACACCACACACACACACACACCAGCACAACCAAATGGCACAACACACACACAAGACACACACGACAACACACACAACATCACACCACCACACACTTTTACAACAACACACGCAACACACAGATATTGGTGGTTAGATTAACGACATTGTTACCTCAAAGTATCATTCTATACTGTGTGTTTGAAGATTCTTTGCAGTAAAACTAAAGTTTTGCTGCTCCGTTTCTTGAAACTCTGGCAAGATTTTACATTACAAGTAGTGGAGTTTCCTCTTGTGAGTACTGGCTTGTAGCTCGTGTAATCATAGGAGGACATGCTGGTCTATAACACTGGGGTAAAGTGATTGAAGTCGGATCACAGAGATATTTTGTGAGTTCCTGTTCGTCCTGATGTAAGCATTCACTACCTTAGAAGGAAGAAGAGCAATAAAAGAGATTAGTTACTATATGCTCTTCTCTCTGTCGTCTCTCTCTGCTTCACTCTCTCTTCTCTCTCTATCTCTCATCTTCTCTCTCTCTCTATCTCTCTCTCTTCTCTGTCTCTCCTCATGTCTCTTCTCTCTTCTCTCTCTGTCTCTCTCTCTTCTGTCTCTCTTCTGTCTCTCTTGGTTTGCTCTTCTTCTCTGTCCTCCTCTCTCATTGTCTCTCTGGGTTCTCTCTCTCTCTTGTCTCTGTCTCTGTCCTGTCTCTCTCTCTCTCTTCATCCGTTCTCTTCTCTCTCCTCTCTCTCTCTCTCTCTCTTCTCTCTCGCCGCTCCTTCCGACCTCCTCTCTCCCGCCCCTCCTTCTCTCCTCTCTCTCCTTCTCCCTACTCAGTCAGCTTGGTGTTTCGCGTAATAGGAGTCCCTCTAGTCTCTCATTTCTCTCCTCTCTCTCTCTTCTCTCTCTCTTCGTGCTCCCTCTCTCACCTCTCTCCTCTTCCCCTCTCGTCTCCTCCCGTTGACTCAGTCAGCTGAGATGTTTTCTGAAGACATAAATAAATAGGAGTTTCTCTATGGTGTTTCTCTCAGTTTCTCTTCCTCTCTGATCTCCTCCAGCCTGATCTCCTCCAGCTTCTCAGAAACATCATTATTTTCTCTGCTACTTCAATCTCACTTATATCCACCACAGATGAGTTTCTAATACAGTATGTCAGCTTGGAGCCCATCTAGGATCAGTACCGCCGTTGATTCTCACTGTTATGACATCATGTACCTGCCTGGAGTAGGCCTGCGGAGAGGGTCATGGGAAACCGTCCTTGCATTATAAGTTATGTTTTCTCTGTATGATGGAAGGATAGATCAGTGTTTCCCCTAGCATTTTTTTCAGCAGTGGTGGCAAGGTGTTAGCGCTATGACATGCTAGCTGTCCCCATAGATTTCTAGTCATTGAGCCAACGACTGTCCATTTAAAAGCGTCCAGTCTCGGCAGAAATATATAAAAATGACATTACATTTTTTCTGCTAAATGAATACAGGAGAAACATTTTAGAAAGATAGATATATAGATGGTGGTGCTATGGACACGGTTGGTGTATGATTATGGTGACTATTAAATGTAGTCTCAGAGGCGTCGCTGTGAAATCAATGACTTTGAGAGAAAGCTGTAAGGAGAAACAATCCAAGCCGATGTGTGAATTGGTCATCTTCTCTGGCTGTGCTGTGAAGAGGTGTGGAGCCCCCTCCCCTCCCTGCATCTGCAGTGTTTTGAGAGCCAGAATGACAGTCATTTATAGGACAGGTTGGTGGTGTTTCTCTCATTGTCTGCACCACAGGCTATTCCTCTGAGGTGAACAGCTTTCAGGGAAAGGACAGAAAACTACAATATACAGTTGAATTCGGAAGTTTACATACACCTTAGCCAAATACATTTAAACTCAGTTTTTCACAATTCCTCACATTTAATCCTAGTAAATATCCCCTGTCTTAGGTCAGTTAGGAACACAACTTTATTATAAGAATGTGAAATGTCAGAATAGTAGAGAGAATGATTTATTTCAGCTTTTATTTCTTTCATCACATTCCCAGTGGGTCAGAAGTTTACATACACTCAATTAGTATTTGGTAGCATTGCCTTAAATTGTTTAACTTGGGTCAAACGTTTCGGTAGCCTTCCACAAGCATCCCACAATAAGTTGGGTGAATTTTGGRCCATTCCTCCTGACAGAGCTGGTGTAACTGAGTCAGGTTTGTAGGCCTCCTTGCTCACACATGCTTTTTCAGTTCTGTCAACAAATTTTCTATAGGATTTAGGTCAGGGCTTTATGATGGCCACTCCAATACCTTGACTTTGATGTCCTTAAGCCATTTTGCCACAACTTTGGAAGTATGCTTGGGGTCATTGTCCATTTGGAAGACCCATTT
>NC_036845.1:3058033-3061024 GCF_002910315.2 Salvelinus sp. IW2-2015
TCCTGCAGCAAAGCACCCCACAACATGATGCTGCCACCCCCGTGCTTCACGGGTGGGATGTTGTTCTTCGGCTTGCAAGCCTCCCCCTTTTTCCTCCAAACATAACGATGGTCATTATGGCCAAACAGTTCTATTTTTGTTTCATCAGACCAGAGGACATTTCTCCAAATAGTACGATATTTGTCCCCATGTGCAGTTGCAAACCATAGTCTGGCTTTTTTTATGGTGGTTTTGGAGCAGTGGCTTCTTCCTTGCTGAGCCTTTCAGGTTATGTTGATATAGGGGCGGCAGATAGCCTAGTGGTTAGAGTGTTGGACTAGCAACCGGAATGTTGCAAGATCGAATCCCTGAGCTGACAAGGTAAAATCTGACATTCTGCCCCTGAACAAGGCAGTTAACCCACTGTTTCTAGGCTGTCATTGAAAAAAAATATTTGTTCTTAACTGACTTGCCTAGTAAAATAAATAAATATAGGACTTGTTTTACTGTGGATATAGATACTTTTGTACCTGTTTCCTCCAGCACCTTCAGAAGGTCCTTTGCTGTTGTTCTGGTATTGGTGCGAAAAGTGCAAATCAAAGTCATTTATCTCTAGGAGACAGAACGCGTCTCCTTCCTGAGGGGTATGACGGCTGCGTGATCCCATGGTGTTTATACTTGCGTACTATTGTATGTATAAATGTGGTGGTACCTTCAGGCATTTGGAAATTGCTCCCAAGGATGAACCAGACTTGGCTGATTTATTTAGATTTTCCCATGATGTCAAGCAAAGAGGCACTGAGTTTGAAGGTATGCCTTGAAATACATCCACAGGTACACCTCCAATTGACTCAATTGATGTCAATTAGCCTATCAGAAGCTTCTAAAGCCATGACATAATTTTCTGGAATTTTCCAAGCTGTTTAAAGGCACAGTCAACTAAGTGTATGTAAACTTCTGACCCACTGGAATTGTGATACAGTGAATTTTAAGTGAAATAATCTGTCTGTAAACAATTGTTGGAAGAATTACTTGTGTCATGCACAAAGTAGATGTCCTAACCGACTTACCAAAACTATAGTTTGTAAACAAGAAATGTGTGGAGTGGTTGAAAAACTAGTTTTAATGACTCCTACCTAAGTGTATGTAAACTTCTGACTTCAAATGTCGTTACTGTTAGATGATGTCTGGAGAGCTGTGAACTAAAGAGCCTCTCTCCCTCTGTTCTGCAAAGACAAAATAGTAAAATGTGTCTGTAATGGTTCTGTACTCTTACTCTAACCTCGTGTTGCAACGTTCCTGTGTGTGTGCTGATGTTGATGTTGTGTATTGAGTGCTGTTGTGGTGTGTGTGTGGTGGTGTGTGTGTGTATCGCATGTAGATGTGTGTCGTGTGTCGTTCTGTCCAGACGACCTCTGCTGTCAACCCTATTCGAGAGAACACCTATATTTTCTCCAAAACCCTCCTTCCCTCCATCGTCCCTCTATCTCCTCACTCTCCCGTCCCTCTCCTCCTCCTCTCCCTTCCCTATCCTCCTCCATCGCCTGCCTCTGCTGCCTCCTCTCCCTTCCCTTCCTCCATCCCCACTGTCCCTCTATCGCCGTCTCCCTGTTCCCTGTCCCTCTCTCAATCCTCCATCTCTCCCTTGCTCCTCTACTCGCTCCGTCTCCCTTCACCTCTCCTCCTCCGTCTCCCTGTCCCTATCCTCCTCCGTCTCCCTTCCCTATCTCTCCATCCCCGCTCTCCTCTGCTCCCTAGTCCTCCTCCATGCCGTCTCCTGTCCCTTCCTCCTCCGACTGCCCCTCGTCCCTATCCTCTCCATTCCCCCTGTCCCCTCTTCTCTTCCGTCTCCCTTTGTCCCTTCTACTCTCCTACTCGTCGTCCCCTCTACTGCTCCTCATCACGTCCCGCCTCGCTCTCGTTCCATGCCCTATCCTCGCTCCTATTTCCCCCTGTCCGCTACTACGTCCTCCGTTCTCCCTGTACCTCTCCTCCTCCGTCTCCCTGCTCCCCTCCATCCTTCCTTCCTCTCCGTCTCCACTCTTGCTCTCCATCGCCGCTTCCTACCACTGCCTCCGACTCCCTTCCTGCACTCACATCCCCCTGTCCTCTCCTCCTCCGTTTCTTTTTTTACCTTGTCCTTATCTTCTCCTCATTTTCCCCTTCTTTCCCCTCCCCTGTCCCGTTCTTCCTACTCCCCAATCCTATCCCTCCTCCTACCCTCCCTGTCCCTATCCCTCCGTCTTCCATGTCTCCTGCCACCCTTCCTCTCTCCGTCTCGTCCATCCTCTCAGACCCCGTCCTCCCCTGTACACCTGTCCTCACCTCCTCCGCTCTCCCTGTCGCCTCTAACTCCTCCCGCTCATCTCCTCGTTCCCTCCCTCTTCCTGCCTCCGTCCCTCTAGTCACCTATCCTCCTCCATCCCCCTATGTCCCTCTAACTCCACCGTCTCCGCTGTATCCCTCTCCTTCTCCGTACTTCCTGTCCCCTCTCCTCCTCACATTCCCCCTGTTCCCTCTCCTCCTCCGTCGCCCTGTCCGCTATGCTCCTCCATCCCCCCTGTCCCTCTCCTCCTCCGTCTCCCCATTCCTATCGCTCCTCCATACCCCAGCGTCCTCTCCTCCTCCGTCTCCCTGTCCCCATATGCCTACCTCCACCCGCCTGCGTCCCTCTCGCTCCTGCCGTCTCCCCTGTCCTCTCCTCCTCCTTGTCACCCCTGTCCCTCTCCTCCTCGCCGTCTCCCTGTCCCTATCATCTCCTCCTGCCCTCCTCTCTCATCTGTCCCTCTCCTCCTCCAGTCCCTCTCCTACCACCCCTGTCCCTCCTTCCTCTCCTCCTCCCTGTCCCTATTCCGCTCCTCCAACCCCCCTTGTTCCTCCCCTATCCTCCTCCATCCCCCATGTCCTCTCACTCCTCCGCTCTCCACTCTCCCTCTTACTCCTCCGTCTCCCTTCCCTCTAACTCCTCCGTCTCCCAACTGTCCCTCTTCATCTCTCTCTGGGAGGGGGGGG
>NC_036845.1:3064333-3079718 GCF_002910315.2 Salvelinus sp. IW2-2015
CCTCTCTTCTCTCTCTCTCCTTCTTTGCTCTCTCTCTCTCTCTCTCTCTCTCTTCTCTCTCTCTCTCTCTCTTCTCTGCTTCTCTCTCTCGTCTTCTCTTTCTCTCTCCGTCTTCTCTCTCCTCTCTCTCTCTCTCTCTCTCTCTCTCTCCTCTCTCTCTTCTCTCCTCCTCTCTCTCTCTCTCTCTCTCTCTCTCTCTCTCTTCTCTCTCTCTCTCTCCTTCTGCTCTCCTCTCTCCCTCTCTCCTTCTTGCTCTCTCTCTCTCTCTCTCTCTCTCCTTCTTGCTCTCTCTCTCTCTCTCTCTTCCTCTCTCTCTCTCTCTCTCTTCCTCCATCTATCTATCATCTATCAACAAAATCACTACACATCCCTCTTGGCACTGACGTAATTTCAGCATCTACACCCTTAGAAAAAAAGGTGCTATCTAGAACATAAAAATGTTATTCGGCTGTCCTCATAGGATAATCCTTTGAGGAACCCTTTTTGGTTCCATGTAGGATCCTTTCCATAGAGGATTCTACATGGAACCCAGAAGGGCTCTACTTGGAACCAAATATGGTTCTACCTGGAACCCATTTTAATTTACATTTAGTTGAGTTGTCAACTAACATAAATTCAACGTGAAATCAACAAAAAATGTCACCATGTCATTGGATTTAGGTTAAAAGTTAGGTGAAAAAAATTAGAAATTCCCTTGCGTCAATGACTTTTTGCAAATCCAATTAGTTTTCCACGTTGATTCAATGTCATCACATTCAATTTCTTTGTCTAAATGACGTGGAAACAACGTTGATTCAGTGTGATGGCACATATCTTGTGATCCCAGCGTAACACATGCTACTGGGTGGTGTGGCACAACAGCAGACATAATATTGACCTGTGAAGCCACTCTCAAAAAAACGTTCAGAACGAAAAACACCACCACTTCTTTTTGAATACAATATTACTGTACTACAAAAACAAGGTTATCCTCTCCTTCCCTTTCCTTGTGTTCTTTATCGTCATTAGTTTTCACGTCATTGCAATACATTTTTTTTAAATGGCCCCCAAAAAACAGTGTCACCCAATCAGTCATGGACGGAGGAGGCTATGTTTGAATGGGATCCAGCAGCTGTAATTTGAACACTGCCGCGGCGTCTGAGCATCTTCCTTTTTACAGGCATCAGATGGCCATTTGAAGTCGTGAGCAGTAAAGTGCTGGAGGACATTAATCAGGAGGAACAAGCCGCCCAGTTCACATCTGCTTTGAGTTGCCATGTTGGCACATAGAGCTGGAACTGTCTGTCTACCTGACTGTCTGTCACTGCCAGAGAGAGAGAGAGAGAGAGAGAGGGAGAGAAAGAGAAGGGGGGTCTTTCTCTACGTTGTGTGTTCCCCTCCATCTTGAAGAGATATATTTAGACTAAAAGATGTGCGTTCATGTCTGATTCAATTAAATACATCCTTCAAGGTGGCAAGTTAGGATTACACTGGAGGCTGTGTGTGTGTGTGTGTGTGTGTGTGTGGGTGTGGGTGTGTGGTGTGTGTGTGTGTGTGTGTGTGTGTGTGTGTGTGTGTGTGTGTGTGTGTTGTGTGTGTGTGTGTGTGTGTGTGTGTGTGTGTGTGTGTGTGTGTGTGTGTGTGTGTGTGTGTGTGTGTGTGTGTGTTGTGGGTATGATAAGTGGAATTGATGACAGGCCAATGAAATAAAATAATAAATTCGCTAATTATAAATATCGCTATTTCTATGTTTTTAAAAATCCAGGACTTTTTTGGGCTTGTCTTGTATTTATCGATGTTTGAGATCCAGTTGGATTGAAGGGAAGGTGAGTTGAACTCAACATGTTATTTCTGGGGAGGAAGTCCTGTAATGTCCTACTGAGGGCTGAGCTATGATTTCCAGAACCATATCTATTCTTTTTGATTTATACAAACCATAAGGGTTGAGAGTAATAACATAATATTGTAGAGAGAAATCCATATCATTGTCTATAGCCATAGATTCTGGGAATCCAGGGCAGTGAGGACCATGGTCATCTGCTGGTGAGGAGAAGGAGAAGGAGAGATGGTGAGGGGTGAGCGGGGTGCAGAAGGCTTGAAAAAAGAGGAGAGGAAAGAGAGAGGAAGCCTGCCTTTGTCCTGTATTTCTTTGATCTGACAGCTCGTTATCAAGGATGAGAAGAAGCCTGGACCTAGATATAGCCCTGGTTATTTTACCTCACTCTCTCTCCATCTCTTTCAGCCACTCTCTCTTCTTTTACCTCTCCCTCCATCTCTTGCAGTCTTTCTCTCACCATCTGCCCATTCACTCACTCTCTCCCTCCCTTTATTAGCCCTGTTGTTAGTTAGGATGTGTTTGACACATCACTATGGTGCACATTTGACACTCTTAATTGAATACATGCACAGAACTAGACACTGCCAGCATGTTGACAGTAAACAGATAGGTGAGGTCCTCAGGATGTCTTGCACCTTTCATGCATGAGAAGCACAAATTACAAAACTTTAATTGACAGTAATAGACAGTAATAATGTCACTCTGTGTATTTGTCCCTGATAGGTCAGTCAGCCCATCCTATCTGCGGGTTTCCATGAACACTCCAGCCGCCGTGGCAACCCCCAAATTGTAAATAATTGGCTGACACAAACACTCGCTAAGGTGGTAACCATGGCAACTGAAAGGTTAGGGTGTTTACATTTTTGGGACTAGCCATATGCTACGGGAGCCCGGAGGCTATTTTCACTCTCCAGGAAATCTATTAAACGCAATCTAGTAGGGAGGACCATGGCCACTCACAGCACAGCAACACATACTGAAAGGTGGTCAGGATTCCAGACATACAGACCAAGGGAAGTTGAGGCAACTGCTTCGGTCTCTGGTGGTACAAAGACAAGGCTGTCTGTCTGCTTTCAGTGTCCTGTCCTTTCTATCACCTTTATAGTCAAGTACATTCACACATACACAGACTTAGTGAGAAGATTTTAACAGTGAGGAAGCAACAATGCAGATGTGATGTTTCTTGCCAGAGTGAAGCTTTTTATTTGCAAGTGAAGAAAGACAGCCGGCGACTGCACAATATATACAAAAACAATCAACTGGACGTTGCAACACAAGGAACATAAACTGAATCAAATACAGCTCTTATTAAGAAAAACACAGGCATCAAGTACACACGTAAAACCAGCAGCATGCCGACCTGTCCCCTGCCTCTGTCTCTCAAACAATGAAAGGACAGGGTTTAAATAGGACTACCCGCCATGCATTTGACCAATAGGAAGAAGACTTGTTAAATGGCTTTTTAATGAACAATTAACATTCAACAGGCAGTAATTTCAGTCTACACATATTCAGATCCTAAGCATACAATAATTACTATAAGCACTCATATCAATAAAGTGATTCACATGCTTTAAGCACAAAGAACACTGAGACATGAACATATACGTCCACCTGGAATTGGGAACTCTAGCTGACCCGTAATACTCTATGAACTATGCACTCCTGAACGCACCCCTTTGCCCGTCAGAACTCAGACTAGGAAATGGACAGATAGCCCTCTTCAAACAACTAAGCAATTACGTACAGCATTTACAATCTTAACTTTCACATTGTAATTGTTAAACATGATCACATCACAGTTGTACTTCCTGTTCATTAAATTCATGTTTAGAAAGAGAACTATAACCGGGCGACACACAATAAAAGGTTTTGCGCGCACAAATCAATTGCCGGCGTGCGACCTTAAACTGTAACTATGTGTGTGTCATCTTTCTTTCACAGATGGTCATCAATCAAAAGGACATTGCTATCTTGCCTGGCTACCCAAACTCCTTGCTCCAGCCAAACGCTATGCTACGCCACGCCTCGCCCACGGACATTCGTTTATTCTCCTCAATGAGTCTGGATCTGAGTACCTCCCAGACGATTTCTAGAACGCAAATACATTCTAACCGTTCTGATTGGTCTCAAAAACCGATGGGTTGGGCCAGAGCCAGAACACATACGGGCAGAGCAGCATTTAGAAAATGTGTCATTGGCTTTGATACTCTAATTGGTTAGAAATTATCCAAACACTGATGACTTTGTTTTGTACAACACCCCTCGTTTTGATGTCACCACAAACAGGTTTAATGATGGCAGTCTCAGACTGAAGTATATAGCGAATATAGAGCAGCGGAAGAATTCATTTGAGTCGTTAGGCAAATCGCTATCCACACATAAATACAATTCCCATAAATGATTTCATAAACAGTATAAACGTCGGGACTACCGGCCGTGGTGACTCCTTGCTGTCCCCAGTCCGCCTGGCCTTGCTGCTATTCCAGTTTCAGCTGTTCTGCCTGCGGTTATGGAACCGCCACCTGTCCCAGACCTGTTGTTTTTCAACTCTTGATGATCGGCTATGAAAAGCCAACTGAAAATTATTCATGATTATTATTTGACCATGCTTGTCACTTATGAACATTTTTGAACATCTTGGCATAGTTCTGTTATAATCTCCACCCGGCACAGCCAGAAGAGGACTGGCCACCCCTCATAGCCTGGTTCCTCTCTAGGTTTCTTCCTAGGTTTTGGCCTTTCTAGGGGGTTTTTCCTAGCCACCGTGCTTCTACACCTGCATTACTAGCTGTTTGGGGTTTTAGGCTGGGTGTCTGTACAGCACTTCGAGATATTAACTGATGTACGAAGGGCTATATAAAAATAAAATTGATTGATTGATTGATATCTGATCATTCATGTAGGTATGCCTTTAGATTAAGTGATTGAGGACATATGACAATCATCACAACTTCCCTTGGTCTGTATGTCTGGAATCCTGACCACCTTTCAGTATGTGTTGCTGTGCTGTGAGTGGCCCTGGTCCTCCCTACTAGATTGTGTTTAATAGTTTTCCTGGAGAGTGAAATAGCCTCCGGGCTCCCGTACCATATAGCTGGCGAAAACAAAAGACCCAAAAACACCCTAACCTTTCCGTTGCCATGGTTACCCCCTCACAGAGTGTTTAACACCCTATATTCCTTAGATAGAGCATTACTTATAGGGGATAGGGTGCTATTTACTTTACAAGGCCAGGCTGAATCATCCCATCACTGCCTCTCATACTATAAAAACGCAAGGTTCACATACACCACATTTCACTGTGCGTGTGTGTGTCATCTTGTGGTTCACAGAGGCGTATCCCAGGCCGTGTTGATATGATTCTAGTTGTAATGGATTATCCTCTTCCTTCACTGTGGAACTCCCGATAAGCCAGGAATTTCATCCGTTCCATCCATCCCTCTCTCCATCCCTCCCTCTCTCTCCCTTTGTGGGTCTGGGGTTATCTGCTGTTGGGCTCCAGTGAGACAGAACCCGTGGCAGGGCTGAGGCAGGGCCAGGGGAACAGGAACAGTATTTCTAGCTGGTGTCAGGGTGTCACTGACAGCTTATMTAATGCAGATAAGCTCTCRTRCCTCTCACSTCMAGTCTGGGGAGAAGAATGGAGAGGAAGGAAGGGCCGGCAGAGAATGAGAGCTTCCTACCTTCCCTCTTTCCCCTCTTCTGTTCTTTCCTTTCCTCCTTACCTCCTTCCTTCTCTACTTTCCTATTTCTCTCCTTCCCTGCTTTTCATCCTTCTCTCCTTACCTCCATTCAGCAGCATTTAGGTGGAATGAGGCATACAACTTAAAAACTCCTGAAAGTCCCCATTTATTCCCATAATGATCAGCTAACCCTGTGCATTGAGGATCTCCCTATCAGTAGCCTGGTGCTTATTGTGTGTGATTGTGTTTAATTTGCTGGTGTTAGCTTTATGTGCCTCATATTAAATCCTCCTGCGTCCCAACCTCTTTCAGAGTGAGATAACGTATAATGTAATGTTGTGTTCAGTGAACCTCCGGAGTAAAACATCTATTTGGTCTGAAGTGAACAGTGAGCCGCCAGCATGGTTATGTTGTGGTCGGCGTTATGCCTGCGTCTCTCGCCATACTCCTCTTGAGTGCTTTAATATTTCTTTCTATCTGATGTGGATAGGAACTTCCAGGAGCTTTTAACCATCAGTTTTCAGTCACCACGTGTTCCTATCTGCTTGACAGAAGGCTACCTATTTTTCCAGGGTTGGGAGGAAGCAATTCTGTTACTGTATATTGTTTGGACAGATTCCAAATGTACTAATGTTATATTCTCAGCATTTCAATTCTAATATGTTTGATGTTGTTGGTTATAGAGGAATGTGTCCAATTGGAGAATATATCCTATCTATGACTAATATCTTCTAATATTATAAACACATTCTAATTACTCCGTTACAATCATCATGACAAGAATCCCTTTGAAACTAGCATTTTCTCCTGCTCAGATAGCCCACACCTCCCATAACCTTGTAGTTTGAATTCAAACACTGTCTTTGTATTGCGGGAAAAGAAAAAAGGGAATCTTTAAAATGCAACAGCAGCAGCAGTAGCAGTAGATGTTAATGGAGGTGGCCCTGGCATTGGCTGCTATTGAAATTGCAGATAGGAATCAGAAATCACCTAGACGCTGGTGACCCTGAGTCCTCGCTCTGCTCGCAGGGCAGGAACAAAGGGAACAGGAAGGAGGGAGGGAGGACGGAGGTTGAGGGGGGTGCTGCTGGGGTGGTCTGGCGACACGGCCGCACACTCTATGTAATAATACAAATCATGATAAAGATACAGACAAACACCTCATTACACAGGTTAGGTAATGGGTGTGTGATAAGACAGGTAGACAGATGGACAGACAGACAGGGAGATTCTATAAGCTACCAATTAAGTTTTAGTCACCTACACATCTGTTATGAAGTCGACAAAGCATACCTTCATTTACCAAGAGAGTTTCACTGTGGGGAAAACATCCTTCAATAAATATTCAACATGACTTTTTTTGTGTCTGTCTTGAGGTTTAGGCTTTAATTTTCCCTGTGAGGGTATTGCTGTCAAAACAGTCCGCCATACACACAGCAGAGGAGATTTGCTAGCTTCTAGACACCGGAGGCCATTTTAGGTGTCACAGAGGCCATTTTGATTGTCTCCATCTGACAGGACTGCAATTCATCACTGGCTCTGTAATCTTTCTCCTCTGTGTGGTCTAACTGTGTCTCTGGTGTCTGTCTGGCCTCCCTTCCTCCACAGGCCTGGTCTGTCAGAACCTTGACCTCGTCTGTGGAGAGGGCCCCAGACAGACAGAAAGCACTAAAAAGCACCCCCGCTGGCCTGGATGGTCCACAGCACCCAAAACAGCCTTCACAGCTTTCACAGCCCAGGGCCAATATCCATTGCATCTCAGTTTTGCAATTTAGATAATAATAAGATTATATGCATAGGGGGGACCTGATCCTAGATCAGCACCCCTATGCTGAGAGGCTTTGTGAACACAGGCCCAGAGCAGCTTTCACAGACTCACCGACAGGGATCTTTACAGGCAGCTGGAATATGGATCACATGAACAATTAATTCAATCAGAGACGCCTGCCAGATTCCTTCCCTTAGATTAAAAATAGAAATATAATATCCCTTCCTCATGCAATGTAAATTCTAATTAATTAAAACTGTATATCATTCTGCAAATAATTGGATCTCAATCATCTGTGTAATGAGAATCATTTGATTAATTTGTAAAAAAAAAATAAAAAAAAAATGATCTAACTTTTCATTTCTGTCTCACTGAAAGCATCCCTCAGACAGATTAATTTGTGTGTGACGTCAGGAGGAATAAAGCACACGTTTTGGGGATACAGAGATGGATAGATATGTATGTATGTGTGAGTGGTGGGTTTGAGCCCAGCCACCAGGCAGCCAGGGAGAAAAGGGGAGGTTGGGGGAGAATGTGGTATGATGAGGGAAAATGTAGGATGAATGGGGGGAGTCGGTATTCAGGCTTGGCTGGGGGACGGAGCCCTAGGGTCATTGGATTTCCTCCATTCAGGGGGACATGGAGAGGAACATGGAGAGCAGATGAGATGGGCTTGTGGTGCGTCAAGGGACCAAACAAAGGAAACGCTTAGCAGGCACGCATGTCACTGAGACAGGAAGCTGCTGCTGCTGTCTCTCTCTACATCTTTCCTGTCTCTCTTTCCTCTTCTGCCAGGCTTTTCTCTCCATTTTTCATGCAAACTCTTCAACCGGCGCAGATGTTTCCATCTCTTCCTCTCCAGAAGCCACCCGATTGAGACAGTCTCTGGGGCTATCTTGACATTGGTTTCAGGGTAGCCAGTGATGTTGTTTCTGGCTGGGTGCAGCCGGGAGACGAGTATTCTGTGAGGTGAGGTGAGGAGAGAAGGGTGTGAGCAAATTTTCTAGGTATTTTGTTACAAATGGAATAATCGTGGAGTTTTGTCAAAGCATTTCAGACCTAGGGGGATTGGGAGGAGGTCTGCTCACCTGCCACGATCACTCTCTATTACAACCCCCCCTTTCTCTCCCTCCCTCTCTGCCACTCTCCTCCCTGGCTGGCCCCTGACACAAACACCACATCAGCACCAATTTCTGTCACTTACTCCGTGCGAGACCAGGAGCGATTACTCCCAGTGCCACCTGGCGCTAGATCGGTTGCAGTGGCTGCCCGCTCCGTCGCCGCGGCGTGCGGAGGACCTCAGCTGGCGCCGTAATTTGCACTGACACCTCATTTTAGGAGCATTCCTCCACACGCTCCTCCAGCCCCCGCCACAGCACCACCGTCACCGCGGCGACCATGAGCCAACCGAGAGAGAGAGATCTAATCTAATCTAAGGCAGGACGAAGAGACATTACTCCTCGGTTGAGTTTTTCTTTCAGATATAGGCCTAACTCCATTCCACACACAGACGCTGGAATGAAATGAGAAACAGAAACAAAACAACACGTGTTCAGCTGTGTCCTTCTACTTATGTGGATTATTTTAATCTCAATGTGACCTATCATTTTGTATAACGTGACAACATCTAGTTACGTACAGTGCTCTGTAAACTACTTACTACAACAATTTTTTTTATATTTATTTCCCCCCTCAATGCATTTGAACTAAATAAAAAAACTGAATTTGTTTCTCTCTTAAAATACTTTGAATTATCAGGCCACTGCAGGCTCAGTTAAAGTTGAGAACAACAGAGAGAATGCCTTAGAAGCAGAACGCGACTCAATGCTCAATATTGTGTTAGTTAATCATCAGCTTTAGGCTCTCCTCTGCTCTCCCAGCATTGCAACGGCTCCTTTTAAATGTACTATGCCCCAATGCCCTACACAAATCAACAAACGCACAAACAAATAAACAAACACAAACCACAGTAAAGATGTTCAGGCTGTGGAAATCCTGTGAGCCCACAGAAAAAGCAATTAGGGAAGCAATATATTCTGTTAACTGGGCTCAGAACGGTGAAGCAACAACAAGCCACAGCAGCAGAAGTAGCAGCAAGGTCTCTGGACTGACCTTGACAATGGTAGCTCACTCACCACTCAACCTTTTTGTTGCCCTTAGTGGCACCACACACCACACACACACACACACACACACTACACACACACACACACACACACACACACCACAACACACACAACACATCACACACAAATATATATATATATAAAATATATATAACAGTATATCACAAAAGTGAGTACACCCCTCACTTTTTTGTAAATATTTGAGTTATACTTTTCATGTGACAACCACTGAAGAAATGACACTTTGCTACAATGTAAAGTAGTGAGTGTACAGCTTGTATAACAGTGTAAATTTGCTGTCCCTCAAAAATAACTCAACACACCAGCCATTAAAGTCCAAACCACTGGCAACAAAAGTGAGTACACCCTAAGTGAAAATGTCCAAATTTGGGCCCAATTAGCCATTTTCCCTCCCCGGGTCATGGACTCGTTAGTGTTACAAGGTCTCAGGTGTGAATGGGGAGTAGGTGTTTAAATATGGTGTTTATCGCTCTCACACTCCCATACTGGACTGGTCACTGGAAGTTCAACATGGCACCTCATGGCAAAGAAATCTCTGAGGATCTGAAAAAAAGAATTGTTGCTCTACATAAAGATGGCCTGGGCTATAAGAAGATTGCCAAACCCTGAAACTGAGCTGCAGCACGGTGGCCAAGACCATACAGCGGTTTAACTGGACAGGTTCCACTCAGAACAGCCCTCGCCATGTCGACCAAAGAAGTTGAGTGCACGTGCTCAGCGTCATATCCAGAGGTTGTCTTTGGGAAATTGACGTATGAGTGCTGGCCAGCATTGCTGCATGAGGTGAGGGGTGGGGGGTCAGCCTGTCAGTGCTCAGACCATACGTCGTACACTGCATCAAATTGGTCTGCATGGCTGTCGTCCCAGAAGGAAGCCTCTTGTAAAGATGATGCACAAGAAAGCCCGCAAACAGTTTACTGAAGACAAGCAGACTAAGGACATGGATTACTGGAACCATGTCCTGTGGTCTGATGAGACCAAGATAAACTTATTTGGTTCAGATGGTGTCAAGCGTGTGTGGCGGCAACCAGGTGAGGAGTACAAAGACAAGTGTGTCTTGCCTACAGTCAAGCATGGTGGTGGGAGTGTCATGGTCTGGGGCTGCATGAGTGCTGCCGGCACTGGGGAGCTACAGTTCATTGAGGGAACCATGAATGCCAACATGTACTGTGACATACTGAAGCAGAGCATGATCCCCTCCCTTCGGAGACTTGGCTGCAGGGCAGTATTCCAACATGATAACGACCCCAAACACACCTCCAAGACGACCACTGCCTTGCTAAAGAAGCTGAGGGTAAAGGTGATGGACTGGCCAAGCATGTCTCCAGACCTAAACCCTATTGAGCATCTGTGGGGCATCCTCAAATGGAAGGTGGAGGAGTGCAAGGTCTCTAACATCCACCAGCTCCGTGATGTCGTCATGGAGGAGTGGAAGAGGACTCCAGTGGCAACCTGTGAAGCTCTGGTGAACTCCATGCCCAAGAGGGTTAAGGCAGTGCTGGAAAATTATGGTGGCCACACAAAATATTGACACTTTGGGCCCAATTTGGACATTTTCACTTAGGGGTGTACTCACTTTTGTTGCCAGCGGTTTAGACATTAATGGCTGTGTGTTGACTTATTTTGAGGGGACAGCAGATTTACACTGCTATACAAGCTGTACACTCACTACTTTACATTGTAGCAAAGTGTCATTTCTTCAGTGTTGTCACATGAAAAGATATACTCAAATATTTACAAAAATGTGAGGGGTGTACTCACTTTTGTGATATACTGTATATATATATATATATATATATGCCAGAGCTGACACTGGCTCTTTCATTTAGAAATATTCAGTTGAACTCAGGGTGAAAGAGAGCCTGTCTAGTTATAGGCACTGTCTAAAATGATCCTTCCGTCCCTGTCGCTGGGAGAGAGTGTCATGGGAACGTTGGAGAACTGTGGAGGCCGTCCTGGCAGGCGGGCTGGGTAGGCTGGGTGGTAGCAGGTGCTTCTTCTATGTAGCGTATTTACAAAGGAATTAAGATTTAATGTCAGAGACCGGTGTCTTGGTAGGATGACTCTTTCTTTTCTGAAGGAGAGAGGGAGGAAGAGAGAGAGGAAGGTAAGGAGGGAGGGAAGGTGGTGGGATATGAGGAGGCAGACATTGTTTATTTTGCAGGAGGAGACAAAATCATCTGATAGTCACACAGACAGAAGCAGGCAATGGATTCTGCTTTCTCGCTAGGCTACCTGGGGTAACGGCAGAAGTAAACAAGTGGAAGGAAACGCACGCTGCTAGACAGTGAAAACGGGCGATACAGAGAAGGTTATGGATATGGGTGGGATTAGCAGTATGGTAAAGGCTAGTCATAGGGTGGTGTCAAGCCATTTGATGAAGATTAGCAAGATGGCACTGGTTAGGAAGATGATGAGAATGGACAGCATGGTGAGGATTGGCAATGCTGTATAAGTTAGGATTATTGTGAAGGATGTTTGAATGTAAACAGTATGTTGTTGTCAGTGACCATGGTCAAGTTGTCCATGACTTTAAGCCATATGAATTTGAAGATGTAATCCCACCCTCTGAAACCATCTAAAATCAAATCACTATTTCACTTTACCTGATTCAACACTGGCTGAGTCACAAACTCCCAGTTAATGTTGTAATGAATGATGCTTTTATGATTGAAAGGCCTACAACTGATGAGGGGGAGAGGGGGAGAGGAGGAGAGTGTGCTTGAGTGAGAGTGTGTGTGAACGTCAGCGTGTGTGTGTGTGTGTGTAAATATCAGCCTGTAGCCTTCAGTTTCCCTGAGCAGGTTTGATTGATACTGACAGCCCAGGATCTTAATGTAACAATAACTCAGTCCACAGTCTCTTGCCACAATTAGGTTTCCCCCATGATTTAAACATGGCCGTGTCAGTCAGTCAGACAGACAGACTGTTGAAGAGGGCTGAGCTGCAGCCCCAGCCCCATCCTGGCTGGCATCAGGACCTGGCTGATACTTAAGAGAATTACCCTTCCCATAGATCAGCTGTGATGTGACAGAGAGCAAGGAACTCCTTCCTTTCTTACCAGGGAAACCACAGATGTCCATAATGTACAGTCACAGTTCCCTCCCCAACCCTAGGTAGAATATACAGTACTTAACACTAGCCCCAAACCACCCCCACAGCTACTGTACTGTCCGGTACTATACTATACTACACTACACTATACTATACTCTACTATACAATACTATACTACATTACACCACACAATAATATACTATACTATCTCGGGGCATTTAAGAGTTGTGTCACATTTGATTGAATATACATATGAAATACCAATACAATGTCTACCTGCTTACATGGGTGCTGTTGCTTTCAATGCTATTCCTTTCAATGTCTGGTATTGGCTGAGAGAGACCAAGAGAAAAAAAACGGTGTTGAAATATCATTGAGCGTAATGCATTCACAAACGGGGGAGGGGGTTGGGTTTTAATTGAAAATGATCTGAAACTGACTGACAAAAGCTCTGCAGAAGTGATGATCTTTTATTCATTAGAATGTCAGTCTACCGCGGCCTTGTCGTGGGGAGAATTGGAATCCACTGCCAGTACCACTTAGTATTGTGATTTAGAATATATGCAATGGCTGCAAGAGGGCCGCCTTACTCACAGTAATAAATGGGTTCGTATAAAGTACAAAGAACATGAAACACGATAAAGTACTGTATAAATATCGAGAGGTAGAGCAGGAATATAAACATGACAATGATATTGATACTAATAAACCACCAGGACACTTCATTGTCTCTGGGATGTGATGGTAGACCAAGACATGATATGGCACTAACACTGTATCATCAATTTGAACTGTTTCATTCCCACCAACATGCACGCCCTCATGCACACACACAGCCACTAACACAGCATCACATGCTTTACATTTACAAGTATAACACGTCTTGCTGATATGTTGTTTTCTCTGAAAAACTCACGGTTCACAGGCATTGACAATAAGTTTTCTGAGCACGGGTCCAATCTTCAATTCTGCTTACTGTCGTGTATCTCCAGCTCTGTGTATTTTCCCTCTCAAACCCCAACGTCAAACGTGTGTCCTGATGTGGAAATGCAGTAGAACAGAGCTTCCTCTCTGCCTGCTTAGAAACTGCTTGGGTACTGGAGCATCGTGGGCTCAATCTATTCCATGTCTTCTCAGAAGCACCTCTTCCAGCCGTTGCAGGAGTTTCTTTTCTTCTTTTTGGATTTAATAGAAGTAAGAGAGAGTCCCTCGCTCTCCAAGCGACTGCTCGACCGGCCAACACAGGGAGGGAGAATTCTTGATTTACATTCTGGATGATGGATAGGATGGTTATTATTTATTTGCTTGCTGGGTGCCCTTGTGACATTAGGAGCCTTGGAGCAGCCTTGAGGAGGCCCAGGCGCAGACGATGGTGTTGACCATACAAATAGAATGTGTGATTCTCTGAGGGGGACAAAGAGAAAGGTCCCCTCCTCTCCCTGCCGTACGACGGGCCCGCGTTTGACCTCCAGCCGTCCCCCAGGGTTCAGACAGACACAGTCATTTATCATTCGCACACACACACGCACACACACAAAGGTTTCCTGTTGTGTGAAGAGTTGTACAGTCAGTCTCATATTGCATTCCTGATATTCAGTGCCACTGTCGTTTCTACACCCCCCCCCCCCCTCCAACTCTGTGACTTAAATAGTCAATCAATCCATTTTATTGTACGTGGACTGATTTGCCCACAATACAGTGTTCATTTAATCACATCAAAATCATTGACCTGGTATTAATTCCATTTATAATAATACAGCTGAAATTAAGTAAAGGAGAAGATTCATTAAAGTTAACTAAATCGTCAATTAAATTCATTGTACAGTAACATACTTTGCAAGTCCTCAAATTTATTAGGCCTAATTAAGAGTGGATTTATGACCTTGGCAATTACCTTGTGTTTTTTTGCGGAAGAGTGAGCAACAGTTTTTGAATACCAAATAGGAAATAATTGACGTTAGAGTGACAGCAGGGTCATCGCAGTATGAGGCCACAGACAGTACACTGGGTCTTCTTCTGGTCAGGTTTTCCACGTCCTCAGTGTGTACATGTGTGTGAGACCTCAGTACATGTGTGTGAGACCTCAGTGTGTACATGTGTGTGAGACCCTCAGTGTGTAACTGTGTGTGAGACCCTCAGTGGTACATTGTGAGACCCTCAGTGTGTACTGTTTGACTCGGTGACATGTGTGTGAGACCTCTCAGGTGTGTACATGTGTGTGAGACCCTCGGTGTTACATGTGTGTGAGACCCTCAGTGTGTACATTGTGTGAGACCCTCAGTGTGTACATGTGTGTGAGACCCTCAGTGTGTACATGCGTGTGAGACCCTCAGTGTGTACATGGTGTGTAGACCCTCAGTGGTACATGCGTGTGAGACCCTCAGTGTGTACATGCGTGTGAGACCCTCAGTGTGTACATGTGTTGTGAGACCCTCAGTGTGTACATGTCGTGTGAGACCCTCAGTGTGTACATGTGTGTGAGACCCTCAGTGTGTACATGTCGTGTGAGACCCTCAGTTGTGTACATGCGGTGTGAACCCTCAGTGTGTACATGTGGTGTGAGACCCTCAGTTGTACATGTGTGTGAGACCCTCAGTGTGTAACATGCGTGTGAGACCCTCAGTGTGTATCATGCGTGTGAGACCCCAGTGTGTACATGTGGTGGTGAAGACCCTCAGTGTGTACATGTTGGTGAGACCCTCAGTTGTACGACTGAGTGTGAACCCTCAGTGTTTACATGCGTGTGAGACCCTCAGTGTGGTCATGTGTGGAGACCCTCGGTTGTCATGCGTGAGGGGAAGAGGGGGGGGGAAGGGGGGGGGGGAGAAAGGAGCAGGGGAGGGGGGGGGGAGGAAGGAGGGAGGGAGGGGGAGAGTGGAGGGAGGGAGGGAGGGAAAGGGAGTGGGTGGGACC
>NC_036845.1:3090005-3096487 GCF_002910315.2 Salvelinus sp. IW2-2015
AACAATAAAAAGAGCGCACACTCAGATCCCAGAAGACTTCCTGTACTCAAAACTTAACGGAGCTACTTTTAATCCTGTTTCCCCAGTCTAAAGATGCCTAATGACAAGACATGAAGACGTATACAGCCTTCCAGCTGCCTTCAAGGACAACTTTTATTTCATTTCATAACCAATTCACTTAGCTCACAATCCTTTCAATTCCAGAGCCACTAAATACACATGGAAGGCTTTTATGGTTATTGTTTTCCCTTCTAAAATATGGTTTCTGTACATTATAATCCAACTCAGTAAATCTATCATCATAAATGTCCAAACAGAGCTGGGGTATTGTATTCATACTTACCATTTCAGACAGAAACAGCTGTAATCAGTGGGTTGGTTACTGAAGAATTAGCATTGTTAGCGTAGCATCCCACTCCTGTCTGCATGATTGGCACTTTCTCACTGTAGAATGTAAATATAATGAACTCCAAGCCAAGGTAATGTTTTGTTAAGAAGTGATGCAATAAAATCTCAAATAGGAGGAATGGTGCAGTAGTTATTGATACTTGGTTAAATATTAAGGGTTCCTTGGAGAGGTAGGAGGTGGGCTGAGAAGGAGAGAGGTAGGAGGTGGGCTGAGGAGGAGAGAGGTAGGAGGTGGGCTGAGGAGGAGAGGAGGAGAAGTTGGACTGAGGAGGAGAGAGGGAGAAGTTGGGCTGAGGAGAGAGGGAGAAGTTGGGCTGAGGAGGAGAGAGGGAGAAGATGGGCTGAGGAGGAGAGAGGGAGAAGTTGGACTGAGGAGGAGACAGGGAGAAGTTGGGCTGAGGAGGAGAGAGGGCGAAGTTGGACTGAGGAGGAGAAAGGGAGAAGTTGGGCTGAGGAAGAGAGAGGGAGAAGATGGGCTGAGGAGGAGAGAGGGAGAAGTTGGGCTGAGGAGGAGAGAGGGAGAAGTTGGACTGAGGAGGAGAGGGGGAGAAGTTGGGCTGAGGAGGAGAGAGGAGGTTCTACTGTAATGTACCTTGATCCTGCTATCAGAAGGAGGGAGAGCTAGGACTGGCTGTGTGTAAACTCAGTCCACATCAAACTTTTGGACATGCCTGTAAATAACAGCCTTTAATTGCCATTCCTTTTCATTGGCTTCCCTACAGCCTCAGAATCAGATGTACTTTGTAGCTATCACTTTGCCTGCCACACACTGCCTGCCACACACTGACTGCCACACACTGCCTTCCACACACTGACTTTGTCATCTGAAGGATTAGAATGAGCTATACAGTAACTACATAAGCTCAGTTCAAATGCAGTTGTATGGAATGGGCCGCCTACATGTATCTGTAAAATCATTGTCTTTTAAACAGACTCCTTTTCATGTTAATGTAACAATAACTCACTCATCCCATCTGATATCACAGTTTTAACTGCTGATTGAGTCACAATCAGATATCCTAATATTGCTTTGTTTGGAGGCTATCTATACATTTCACTTTGCCTGCATAGCCCTATGAGAAACGACCATCACATTTGGCCTCTTCTTTTATACAGTAGCTTATCTCTCATTGAACTAAAGTCAATAAATAATTAAAACACATAATGGCATCCTTTACCTAGAGTTTTTTCTGAAAACATTGGAAAACCTAAGAGGAACGCCCTCCAAAATGGATAATGGGCAGCCTGAGATTTACGGTGCGCAGAGTCGATCAGTAAAAACGACTGCAAGCCATGAATCTAAAATGAACGGGACATTACCTAAATGATTGAGTCTGAGGGTTTTAACGCGTTTTCCTACCTGCTAATGCGCCTTATTCTAGTCAGCACATTTGTCGCTCTGCCTCCCTCCTCGTCCCCTCCTCGTCCCCTCCTCCCTCCCCACAGCAAATAAACATTAGGCAGAATGATGACTCTCATCTCATAAACATATGATCCCTCTCTCTTTCTCTTTAATGGATAACACTTGGGTTTTCACGTGTGTACGTGTTTCTCTCTCTCTCTCTCTCTGTATTTGTATGGATTTGATATGTGTGTTCTGATTTGAGTATGTACTGTGTCTTATCAGCTATGAATAGACTAAGGGGGGCATATATCAATGCCTTTGTAAATGGAATAAATGTTGAATTCACCAGTTGTCTGCTGCATTATAACGTGTGCCCACCAGCGGTACTCGTGGACAGGGGTCCAGATGATTCATCTCCACATTGAATTATAGGGGACAGTGGGTTCTGGCATAAGCACAAGAGCCAGCTGGGATAAGACTCTCCCGTCCATTGTCCTTAAGCTCATTCTCTTGTGATGAATACAAATGCCACATTTACACTGAATCAATGTTAATATTGGAAACTGCCACTGAGAAAGGCAGGGGAAATCATTGCAGCCATCAAAGTTGAATCAGGACGTAGTGTAATACTATAATTTAATCTTGATAGAATCACAGGAAAGAGGAGAGGAAGAGAAAGAGAGAGAGAGGAGGAGACAGGAAAAGAGAGCGAGATGAAGATCTTGAGGAAGGACACAAAGAAAGAAAGTGAAAGAAAGAAAGAGAAGATTGAATCAGATTCCTTTAATCTGCATACTGTCATACATCTATAATAGAGTTGGCCCAGTAAGGCAGCAGGACTATAACACAATCATTGACTTTGCTGGACTAATCTATGACTGCACTGTGGCCCCTCTGACTGGCCCTCTAATAAAGGTTGACACTGGGTAATTGAGGGGGCGGGTCAGTGCATGTCCCCTGGCTGGCTACACAGGACAGGACAGGTGGAGGTGGTGGGGAAGTGGYGGAGGACAGCTTGTAAACACACATGCCGTTGGTTCAACATCCTCTCCTTCATTCCATCTGTAGAGTGGGGTCTGCCTAGACCAGCSTTTAATTCAGTGATAAGGCGAAGGAATAGATGATTGATTTCCCTGCAGTCCACAGTAGGAGTCTTTATACCTGGACCATGTGGTTATGTGTTGAAACCATTCAGGCCAGCAATGAAAGCCTGTAACATTATGTCTATGGAATGAGTTGGTGTGGTACTGCACAGGTGAGTGTGTGGTTGTGTGTGGTTATGTGAGTTTGTGGTTGTGTGGGAGTGTGTGCGTGCATGAACGTCTGTGTATACGTGTTTGTGATGTGTGTGTGTGTGTGTATGTGTGTATTGTATGTGTGTGTGTGTGTGTGTGTGTGTGTGATCTGTGGGTGTGTATTGTGTGTCTGTGTGTGTGTGTACCTTGTGGTGTGGTGTGTGTTGTGTGTTGTGTGTTGTGTGTGTGTGTGTGTGTGTGTGTGTGTGTGTGTGTGTGTGTGTGTGTGTGTGTGTGTGTGTGTGTGTGTGTGTGTGTGTGTGTGTGTGTGTGTGGTTGTGTGTGGTGTGTGTGTGTGGTGTATCTGTGTCTGTGTCTGTGTCTCTGTGGGTGTGTATCTGTATCTGTGTCTCTGTGTGTGTACTGTGTGTGTGTGTACCTATGTGGGTGTGTGTGTGTGTGTGTGTTGTGTGTGTGTGTGTGTGTGTGTGTGTTGTGTGTGTGTGTGTTGTGTGTGTGTGTTGTTGTCTATGCATTATGTTCCTGACAGCTGTTTGCATTCTTCTCTTGGATGTAGCATTGGCTGGTCCAAACCTAATTAACGTAGCCGTGGAGGGACAGGACTGGCGTGAGCGTGGCGGTAATGTGATGTCACTGTGGATTAGCCTGATGGGCCGCTGTGAGGTGAGCGAGCGGGAGGGAGAGAAGGGAGGAAGGGAGGAGGGAGAAGGGAGGGAGGGGAGAGGGTGAAGAGGGATGGCGTTTGGGGGAAGAGGAAGGAAGGAATGGGGCAGAGAAGAGGGGGATTAGTTACCTCAACTCCTCAGCTCCTGTCCAGCTCCACCTCATGATGGATCCATTGGATTATGTATTGCCTTTATTTTGCCATTAAACAGGTTATTACACAGTAATAAACACAGACTGAACATAGAACCCTCTAACCATGTAATATAAGAAAGCAGCTTCACTGCTGCTGTGACACCATGTCCATTACTCTCTGTCTGTTGGAAAGGGATGGTGGMAGGTAGCTCYTACAATAGACTGGTGCAGTGTGGTTACTGATGGTTGCAGTGGTGGAGGGGGATCTGTSTTRATAAACTCAGCAAGGTCGGCTTCAGGCCAGAGGAGATATGGTGGGGAACACTCTAATACAATCAGCAGCCTGTTCTCCTCTCATGTTGGAGTTTCAGCTGAGCTACCCCTCTTACCGACCCCGCAGTGCAGGGAAATGCTGGGTGTGTGCATACCTTTGTGTGTGTGTGTGTGTGTGTATGTTCGCGTATGTGTGTGCCTGTGTTCGTGGTTGTGTGTGTGTAGTGTTTGTCTGCATGAGCGCACATGTATGCGTGTATGTGTGCAGAGCATATGCCAATGCCACTTTTCACCACTCTCCTGCTCAGTACAGTACATCATTCTTACTGAGGGAGAGTCAGTGACTCTGACCCAGCCCTCTCACAGAGCTCCCATCCTGCTCCCTGTGATCTTTCTGTGGTCTCTCTTTCCCTGTGCTCCCCTGTACCTCCTACCGTCTGTTTCCCTGTGTTTCCTGTCTGCTCCTCTCGCGTCTCTCTACCCTCCCTTCTATTCTCCTCAGTGTTACTAGAATGTAATGAACATCACGGTGAACATCACAGTGAACATCACAGTGAACATCACAACATGGTTGTCCCTACATAAATACCTTACAACACTAAGGCCTTATGCCTGAGAGCCTATCCAGCCATAGAGAGAGGGTTCTCCTTCACTCCTTCATCCTGGCTTTACTTGACACCGTACAGACCAGGCAGTGTCAGATAGGATCTTTGTTGTGGGCAGGAGATGGCAGACAGCAGGTAAACTGGGCAGGTTTTTTGTTTGAATTAAGTATTTATTTTCTTATAAGCTTGACGTGTTACAATATTGATGTGTTCTCCAACCCACTTTGGAGAGCAGTGGTCCATGAGGCTCCAGCCCTCAGTACACAACAGGGTTAAGGCTGCCATGCCCAGGAGCTAGCCTCGGGCTGGGGGAGAGAGGGCACGCCTGCCTACCTGCCTGTCTGACACGGCTGTACGGAGGAGTTAGCCAGGAAGAGAGGGAGACATCTCATATGCACAAAGAACAGAACAAAGCCAGTTAATACCCACATTAAGCTTTCACAAAGCACAAAGGCTCTACTATAACAGCCCTTTGGGTCATCATTGGCTGGCTGTCTACATATTCACTTGGCACACGTTCTATTAATGCTTGAACTATTGCAGTTGGTCTTTATTCATATTGCACACACACACACACACACACACACACACACACACACACACACACACACACACACACACACCAGCACACACAACACATTTTCAGTAGATCGTTAAGAGATAGTTCCCCTGGGCAGAGTATTATAACAACACCTGGCACATTGTACTAGGCCGGAGATACTTAAAAACACATCTGGAGATAGCAGAGGAGCAGTTATCTCTGCTAAATGTTCTTGTATCACTAATGATCAGACTCAACAACAGTGATCAACAACATGCGCTATTATTTTCCCAGCTTGTTGTTTAATACATTTTTAAGGTCACAAAGACTCCTTGTTAGGCTGAGCAAGTCCTCATATCTAAGTAAACCATTTATACAGGTGGGGCAAAAAAGTATTTAGTCAGCCACCAATTGTGCAAGTTTCCCACTTAAAAAGATGAAAGAGCCTGTAAATTTCATCATAGGTACACTTCAACTATGACAGACAAAATGAGAAAAAAAAATCCAGAAAATCACATTGTAGGATTTTATATTTATTTATTTGGCAAATATATGCTGGAAAATAGTAATTTGGTCAATAACAAAAGTTTATCTCAATTACTTTGTTTTATACCTCTTGTTGGCAATGAAGAGGGTCGGAAACGTTTTCTGTAATCTTCACAATTTTCACAGCACTGTGCTGCGTATTTTGGCCATTCCTCCATGCAGATCTCCTACTAGAGCAGTGAGTTTTGGAGCTGTTGCTGGGCAACACGGGACTTCAAACTCCCTCCAAAGATTTTCTAGTGGGTTGGAGATCTGAGACCTGGCATAGCCATACCAAGGACTTTGAAAGCTTCTTACGAAGTCACTCCTCCTTCGAAACAGTCCACATCTTAAGAAGTCACTCCGTCAATTGCATGCTGAAAGACCCAGCCACGTTTCATCTTCAAATGCCCTGCTGATGGAAGGAGTTTTCACTCAAAATCTCACGATTTTTTTTTTTTTTTTTTTATTTAACCTTTATTTAACAGGTGCGAAATGAGAACACAGTTTCTCATTACAATTGCGACTGGCAAGATAAAGACAAAGCAGTTCACACATACAACAACACATAGTTACACATGGAGTAAAAACAAACACTATAGTTTCCCCATTACATTCTTTCGATACATGGCCAATTCATTCTTTCCTTTACACGGATCAGTCGTCTGGTTCCCTTTGCAGAAAAACAGGCCCAAAGATGATGTTTCCACCCCCCATGCTTTCAAGTAGGT
>NC_036845.1:3096691-3100530 GCF_002910315.2 Salvelinus sp. IW2-2015
GCAGAGACATGTCTGGCACTGCAGGATTTGAGTCCTGGCGGCGTATGTGTGTATTGATGGTAGGCTTTGTTACTTTGGTCCCAGCTCTCTGCAGTCATTCACTAGGTCCCCCGTGTGGTTCTGGGAAAATGTGATCATTTTGACCCCACGCGGTGAGATCTTGCGTTGAGCCCCAGATCGAGGGAGATTATCAGTGGTCTTGTATGTCTTCCATTTCCTAATAATTGCTCCCACAGTTGATTTCTTCAAACCAAGCTGCTTACCTATTGCAGATTCAGTCTTCCCAGCCTGGTGCAGGTCTACAATTTTGTTTCTGGTGTCCTTTGACAGCTCTTTGGTCTTGGCCATAGTGGAGTTTGGAATGTGACTGTTTGAGGTTGTGGACAGGTGTCTTTTATACTGATAACAAGTTCAAACAGGTGCCATTAATACAGGTAACGAGTGAAGGACAGAGGAGCCTCTTAAAGAAGAAGTTACAGGTCTGTGAGAGCCAGAAATCTTGCTTGTTTGTAGGTGACCAAATACTTATTTTCCACCATAATTTGCAAATAAATTCATTAAAAATCCTACAATGAGCCTCCCGGGTGGCGAAGTGGTCTAGGGCACTGCATCGCAGCGCTAGCTGTGCCACCAGAGACTCTGGGTTTGCGCCCAGGCTCTGTCGCAGCCGCCCGCGACCGGGAGGTCCGTGGGGCGACGCACAATTGGCCTAGCGTCGTCCGGGTTAGGGAGGGTTTGGCCGGTAGGGATATCCTTGTCTCATCGCGCACCAGCGACTCCTGTGGCGGGCCGGGCGCAGTGCGCGCTAACCAAGGAGGCCAGGTGCACGGTGTTTCCTCCGACACATTGGTGCGGCTGGCTTCCGGGTTGGAGGCGCGCTGTGTTAAGAAGCAGTGCGGCTTGGTTGGGTTGTGCTTCGGAGGACGCATGGCTTTCGACCTTCGTCTCTCCCGAGCCCGTACGGGAGTTGTAGCGATGAGACAAGATAGTAATTACTAGCGATTGGATACCACGAAAATTGGGGAGAAAAGGGGGTAAAATTAAAAATATTTATTTTTTAAATAAATAAAAAATATAATCCTACAATGTGATTTTCTGGATTTTTTTTCTCATTTTGTCTGTCATAGTTGAAGTGTACCTATGATGAAATTTACAGGTCTCTCTCATCTTTTTAAGTGGGAGAACTTGCACAATTGGTGGCTGACTAAATACTTTTTTGCCCCACTGTATGTACTTGGGAGGAACTTGATAAAAGTTAGGACATCTCTGGTAAGTACCAGATACATTTGATAACGGAGCTCAATAATAAGTGTAACTTGAGTAGATCTATCAAACCTCTGTCAACATGTCTCACTGTGGTAGACAGACAGTAGCTCAGTTGGTAGAACATGGTGCTTGCAGCGCCAAGGTTGTGGGTTTGATTCCCGCAAGGGACCAGTATGAAATAAGTATGAAAATACATGCATTCGCTAGCGTAAGATGTTCTGGATAAGAGCGTCTGCTAAATGACTGCAATGTAAACGAGGTCTGTGTGAGTGATGTAAGCCTCGGAGGACCTGTACATACTCAGGTTCTACAACTGATGCACATATGTGTGTTTATTTTCCTCTAACTGTCAATGACTTTTGAACTCCCCACACGGGCTCCTCCACAGCACAGTACAGTGAGCCAAGCTGAGTTGTACACTATACCACACCGCACCACACTACACCACACTGAGCCCTGTTTGATGTTAATTGTCATGGTAGCCGTCTCTCGGTGTGACGCTCGTCTAAATTGCAYCGAAATGCAATGAACAGGGAGCAGCAGGACATTAAGAGCCATATTTATCACTGTCAGGATGGGAGGCGGCTGTCTGATTGCACAGCTGATCAGGAGAGATGTCTGTGTCTCAGAGCCCTCCTCTACCTCAAGCCTCTGACTGGATCTGAAAGACCACTCAGAAAAGAGGGAAAAGGAGAGGGGTGGAGGGGAGGAGAGAAGAGGAGAGGAGAAAAGAAGAGGAGAGAAGGAGGGAGTGGAGGAGAGGAAAGAAGAGGAGAGGGGTAGACGGGAGGGAAGAGGTAGCTAGAGAGATTTGGTATGAATATTGAAGGGGATCCTACGTGTGAGTAGAGATAGACCTAAGCTGGATAGTAGCAAGCTTGTTTGTCAGCTAAACTGGAGGGGAGAGTTCTCTCTCCTCTCGTCTCTCTCTCTCTCTTCTCCTCTCTCTCTCTCTCTCTCTCTCTCTCTCTCTCTCTCTCTCTCTCTCTCTCTCTCTCTCTCTCTGAGTGTTTATGTACAGTATCTAATAGCAGTAGCTACAAGAGGATGTATGGAAAGGGTTCACTCTCAGCTGTAAGTCACTGTACTGWATGTACGGCTGAGTGAGCCAYCCATATGCCTCTATATCAACCCAATAAATCTAGACGTGTGGGAAGCAGGTTGAAGCGTAACACTGGAGCTGATGGGGTGTGGTGTTTCTGTCTGCCTGCCTGTGTCCCTCCCGACATATCTAGATTCACACGTTACTYAGCACAAATCACATCTGGCTGTTGGGTCCCAGACAGACYCATCATTTTGCAAGATGTGTTATGATGCTATGAATCTCCTGATGGATCCGCTGCTCGTTCAGCTGTTTTTTTATGTGTATTTTCTGCATTCTGCTTCCCAGTACACAGAAGAGGAGGATGAGGGGCAAGGCAAGAAGGTTGGTAGAGGAGGGAAAGGAGGTGAGATGGATGGAAGAGGGAAGAGAGGTGGAAGGGTACAGAATGGTCCATGTATATTTGACCTGATGCAATAAGGTAAGCACACACACACACGTGCTCATGCCACACACACACATGCTCATGCCACACACACATGCAAATAATGAGATCTGAATTGTGTGTGTACATGTGTGCATGTGTGCATGCATGAGTGTGTGTGTGGCTGGTAGAGGTTCAGGTCAGGCAGTGGGTGGTGATATAATGACGGAACCGGGAACATACACTACAGATGTCTTTCTGACCTGCAGACACCTTTCTTACCTGGTTTACATGTGCGGGCTTTATCATTCTCTACAGCTGTATTTCCCAATCTCTCTTTTAAACCTCTAGCTACGGTCATGTTGGTGTGTATTTGTGTGTGTATGTGTTTGTGTGTGTGTGTGTGTGTGTGCAGCCTGCACTGTGCAGTCCCAGCACTAGGGGGCAACAGCATTCTGTAAGACTCCGCCATAAGTCACAAGATGAGCTTGGTGCCAAGCATAGAGAATGATAGAGGCCTCTAGTGTCCAAAAGGCTGTCAAATCAAATCAAATCAAATTTTATTTGTCACATACACATGGTTAGCAGATGTTAATGCGAGTGTAGCGAAATGCTTGTGCTTCTAGTTCCTGGAGGCACAACGCATCACCGGGGGCAAACTACCTGCCCTCCAGGACACCTACAGCACCCGATGTCACAAGAAGTCCATAAAGATCATCAAGGACAACAACCACCCGAGCCACTGCCTGTTCACCCCGCTATCATCCAGAAGGCAGGTCAGTACAGGTGCATCAAAGCTGGGACCGAGAGACTGAAAAACAGCTTCTATTTCAAGGCCATCAGACTGTTAAACAGCCATCACTAACATTGAGTGGCTGCTGCCAACATACTGACTCAACTCCAGCTCACTTTATAATGGAAATTGATGGGAATACCCTACATTACTCATCGCATATGTATATACTGTACTCGGTACCATCTACTGCATCTTGCCTATGCCGTTCTGTACCATCACTCATTCATATATCTTTATGTACATATTCTTTATGTACGTAGTAGTTGTGGAATGTTAGGTTAGATTACTCGTTGGTTATTACTGCATTGTTC
>NC_036845.1:3100555-3105522 GCF_002910315.2 Salvelinus sp. IW2-2015
ACAGGATGCTCTCGATTGTGCATCTGTAGAAGTTTGTGAGTGCTTTTGGTGACAAGCCGAATTTCCTCAGCCTCCTGAGGTTGAAGAGGCGCTGCTGCCAATTCAGTTTGTCCGTGATGTGTACGCCGAGGAACTTAAAACTTACTACCCTCTCCACTACTGTCCCGTCGATGTGGATAGGGGGGTGCTCCCTCTGCTGTTTCCTGAAGTCCACAATCATCTCCTTTGTTTTGTTGACGTTGAGTGTGAAGTTATTATCCATCTTAACATGGGCAACGCCATTGAGGTCTACCCCCATTTTAATGTAGTCAACTGGGTGGGACTTCCAAATTCCTTGGCTGATCCCTCATGGTGACCCTGTTGGAGTCATGTCCAACCGGGTCATCAGGAGGGATAGCCAATCCTGAAGAAGAAAATTGACTACTTCAAAATGTCGATTGCCTCAACGATGTGTGCTCTATCTATCTCTTTGGTGCCAAGCCAAGGTTCTAATAAATGATTGAAACATTTTCGTGACTTTCTGCTCACTAATTTGTAGTTGCTTACATTTTCTAAAATGTCAGACGAAGCTTTTCCTCTTCCACTGTTTGATCCCAGTGACTTTCTCCGACGTGCTTGTTGTGAAGCCCGTGCTTGTGATGAAAAACAAACGTGTGCATGTGTGCTACACTTAGAGAGAGAGAGAGACAGAAAGAGAGAGAGAACCGAATGTATGAAAGGGAATAGCAAATTAATGTTTGTATTTTTGTATTTTTTGTTTCTATTATTTGGTGAGAGAAGCTGAAGACAGAAGCGGAAAGACATGAGGAACGACCTGTTTGATATTCTGCCCACGGCTAGCCAGAGATAAAGCACTGTAAAGCGTGTGGCCGGAACAGAGGGAAAAAAGAGAAGGAAAGCAAAAGAGAGAAAGAAGCATGTAAGGGAGAGAAAGAGCGAGTGAGAGAATAAGAGAGGGGAGACAAAGAATCTGGCAGAGTGCGGCAGATTCATGAAGTCAATACCCTCAGTTTGTCTGAGACACTAACAACACCTATATACTGTACATGTATCCACAGAAAGAGAGAGATAACAGAGAGAGAGAGAGAGATCAGAGAGCAAGACACAGACAGACCAGAAGAGCAGATGCACGAAGCGTCTTCCACATTACTATACGGTACTCTGCTGATAAGAAATATGGGTACGATGTCTTAAAACGTATTAGTGTGGAATTTCTGAGTTGATTGGTACATTCCTCGGGCCCCTTCGCCTCCGTTTGATCCCCTAACTGTTGACTATATTGCTAATTTCTGTACTGCAGGTAGCCTGGTGTAGTGGCTGCCGGCCCTTTCTGTTCCCCGGGGCATAGGCGAGGCAGATGCCTAAGTAGGCATGCGGTTGGTACCGAGTACAGTACAACTGTATCCGCGTTACGCTGTACACTATTGCTTTGCGATGAGTAATGTAGGGGGGTTATTCGCATCATGTTCGCATTATTAAAGTGAGCCTGGCAGGTGATTGGTGTTCAGTTATGTTTGGAGCAAGCAGCCCACTCAATGTTAGTGATGGCTTGTTAACAGCTCTGATGGCCTTGAGATAGAAGCTGTTTTTCAGTCCTCTCGTCCCCAGCTTTGATGCCCTGTAACTGACCTCGCCTTCTGGACTGTTTACTAGGCTGTGGTGTGAACAGTGTTCCAGTGCTCGGGTTGGTTGTTTCCTTGATGATCTTTATGGACTTCTTGTGACATCGCGGTGCTGTAGGTGTCCCTGGAGGGCAGGTAAGGTGTTGCCCTGGCCGCCGCGGTGAATGCGTTGTGCTGGTGCTCAATACCTCGTGGAGAGTCCGTAGACGCGTCTCGTCCGGGCGGAGCAGCTTTGTGCGCCGCGTAGCTTGGGTCAGGTTGTGGTGATACACGACCCACGACAGGATGCTCTCTCGACTGTGCATGGCTGTAGAAGTCTTGTGACGTTGCCTCTTTGGGTGTTCTGACAAGCCGAATGGTCTTCTTCTTTTCATGCTTCTCGCCCTCGGGAGGTTGAAGAGGCGCTGCTTTCGTCGTTTGCCTTAAATTCAGTTTTTTTTGTCTTCCGTTGATTCCGCTGTTCGCTCTGAGGAACTTAAACTTCCTACCTTCTTCTCTTTTTTTTTTCCCTATTGTTCCGTCGCCGTGCGACTTAGTGTTTGCGCGGTGCTCCCCTCTGTTCTTGTTTCTCCTGACAGCTCCACAATTATTCTTTCTCTTTTTTGTTGACGTTGAGTCGTGTAAGTTAATCTATCGTGTTTGTCCTATTCTTAACCTATTTTGTGCGCAACTCGCATTTTGAGCCGTTTCTACTCCCTAATTTTCATGTATGTTCAACTGGGTTTGGTTGTCTTATCTTTTTTTGTTTCTTCTTCAATCCTCCTTGGCTTGATCTCTCATGGTGACCACTCTGTTGGAGTCTCATTGTCATTTCCGGTGTTTCATTTAGGTACGGGTCAACTCAGTCCAATTCGCCTTGAAGTAAGAAAAATGACTACTTAAAAATGGTTCGATTGCTCTTTCACATCGATGTTGTGCTTTCTATCTTTATCTCGTTTGGTGCCAAGTCCAAGTGGTTCTGGAACTTAAATGATATCGTGAATACCATTTTTTCGTTGTCTTTCTCTTCACTAATTTTGTAGTTGCTTGTCACATTTCTCCACAATGTCAGTATTCTTACGCAGCTTTTCCTCTTCTGTATCTGTTTTTCTGACTCTCCAGTCGACTTTTCTCTCGATTCGTGCCCTTGTTGGTTTGAAGTCCCGTGTTCTTGGTTGATGAAAATCAGGATCATAACGTGTGCATGTGCTACATTTTTTTAGATCCGAGTAAGGAGATGAGATCGTAAAGAAGAGAGACCGTTAACGGTGTATGAAAGGGAATAGCAAATTACTGTTATTTGGTAATTTTTCGTTTCGTATTGATTTTTTGGTGTTAGACGATATTTCGATCGACTAGAAGCGACGAAGGAAGGAGCCGATAGACTGAGGACCTTTGTCTTTTGATATTCTGCCCACTGGGTGTCTAGCGCAGGAAGATATAAGCACTTGGGTAAAGTCGTGTCGTGGCCCGGAACCTAGATTGTTTGTGTAAATAATCAGCATGTTAGGATTTATTGCAATAAAGAGAGGAAAGAATGCATCGTAAGGCGATGGAACAGTAGCGAGGTGCATGTAGCAGACAGAAGAGTGTGGATATGAGCCAAGATCTGTTGCCAGTAGCTGCGGCAGATGGCTCATTGTGAAAGTCGACACCCCTTTCACTCGCCGTTGTGTCGGGCTTTCGGCCTAGGGTCTTCATGTCTGGACGACCCTCTTTGTTGTGTGCTGGTCTTGAGATGCTGCACCTATATAACTCGTATGGGGGGATTGTTATTGTGTTGTGTGTCCCCACCAGAGGCCACACGCGGGAGATGTGCACCCGATCAACGAGGAGTAGGTAGACGAGTAGTTTAGATTCAGTAGATGCAATTTTGGGCCACTGCCAGACCAAGGACGGAGCGCATGCTTTAGAGCGGACCCGGACAGTCAACTATCGATCGATCGACTAGACAAGGGACCCATGGGGCCCACCCCGCCGACCGACCTGCCTATGCCAGACACGATGTTTGGTTCTATGCTTACTCCACGGCGCGGTCCACTTCTCAGAGACGCCACTGACAGACCGACGGGCGAGGCGACTCAGACCACCGACGCTAGACTGCTCTTCATCCGCCCACAACGACGGCTTCTGTCATGACTGCAGTCCTTACAGCAAGACAACCCGACCCACCACTGGTTCACCCCTCCGGCTATAATCTCTACCCTTCCGACCCCTCCTCAGACAGCCATCGTGACTACCGCTTCATCATGACCGCGATGTTCCCAGCCACTAGGTGCGACATCACACACGACAGTATACTTGAACCATGAGCAGCACCTATCGAGGGGCACAGTTGCCAACTGAGACATCACAAAACCAGAATCTAAAACGACGATTAAGAATTGTGCAGGGAGCGTGGGACACGGATGACTGGGCCAGAGAGATGAGAGAGAGATCACAGCCAGAAGATGGAGAGTAAGAACCTTCTACTCTTTGCTCGCCCACGGGCCTGCCTCGGTATCCTGCCTGTTGGCTATTCTGTCTTTTAAGTCAGCTTGTTTTGACCGGGGTTCTTCCCCAGTTCAAGCCTGTAAGGCTGTAGTTCAAAAGAGTCTTCTGCAGCATCGTGTGCCCTTTCTGTTCTTGCATCTGCCTTTATTTTAGGTGTTGAACTCAGGCACCGTCCTCCCCCTGTCCCCGAGGCCTGCCTCTGGTTTTCCTCCCCTTCCTCCTTTCCTTTTTGTGTGCTTCTCCTGTCCTTTCTCTCTCCCTCTTCGACTTCTCGACTCACCTGTGGTGGTCGTGTGTGGGGTGGTGTGTGGGTGTGGTGTGTGGTGGTGTGTGTGTGTGTGGTGTGGTGTGTCGTGTGTGTGTGTGGGTGTGGTGTGTGTGTGTGTGTGTGGTTGTTGTGTGTGTGTGTGTGTGTGTGTGTTGTTGTGTGTCGTGCTTGTGTGTGTTGTGTGTGTCCATCCTCCTTTGGGCGCCAGTCGCCACCACGCGCGCGGATGCCAGAAGGGTTGCATGAGTGGAAGAGGGAGAGAGGGCAGAGGAGGAGAGGAGGAGCCGGGCAGCGCAGGGAGGGCGGAGACGGTGTTTTGAGGTGTCCAGCGGGAGAGAGTCGAGGTGACGAACGTTTAGGAGAGTGGTGGAGATGGAGAGGCTCGGAGAAGGAGATTGGGTGAGAGGAGCGAGAGAGAGAGCGAGAGAGAGAGAGAGAGAGAGAGAGAGAGAGAGAGAGAGAGAGAGAGAGAGAGAGAGAGAGAGAGAGGAGAGAGAGAGAGAGAGGAGAGAGGAGAGAGAGAGGAGGCGAGAGAGAGGAGAGAGCGAGAGAGAGAGAGAGAGAGAGTAGAGAGAAGAGAGAGAGAAAAGATAAGAAAAAGAAAC
>NC_036845.1:3105547-3106976 GCF_002910315.2 Salvelinus sp. IW2-2015
AGATGGAGACAGACCAGACAGAGCAGAAGACAGACAGACAGACAGAACGGGAATCAGGACAGACAAGACAGACGACAGACAGACAGACAGAACAGACAGACAGACAGACAGACAGACAGACAGACCAGAGCAGACAGACGATCGTGAGAAAGCGAGAAAGGGAGAGCGAGAGAGAAAGAGAGCATCCATCCGTCCGTGCGGCTTTGGGGCAGCTGGGCTGGGAGAGTGACCGCTTCCAAATGATTGCCTCTCATAAGCTTGTGTTTTATATCGCCCCAGATTTACTGGCCATTTATGGGAGCAGTTATTAGAGTGTACCAGCTCAGAGCCAGCAGGGCTTGAGGTGATACCACTGTTCAAACCCATGAGTTCTACCAGCAATAGAGCAGTAGAGGCTATAGAGGGATATTCACACTCTAGCAGTGCCCCTGAAAAGACAGAAAAAGACAATCCCACAAAGATAGAGAAACACTTAATCAAACGACAATACTAGCTCCGGGATGAACGTTTAACGACCTTTACTGTCACAAGGTCCACCATGGTTACTTGTGTGACCCATCCCTTACGAGAGAGAGACTAAATCAACAGTTCCTCACTGAGTATGATGGTTACAGCCACACTGGTAATTGAAATAATTTATTGGAACATCGTAGCACAATGGTCTACATGGAAGGATGACTCAGTTGTCCAATGACTAAATAGAAAAGCCAATGCATTTAGGCAATTTTCCTGTCTATGGAATGTTTAGGTGATGTGTTGAGGTAACGTTTCAGTGATGTTTAGGTGATGCGTTGAGGTAATGTTTCAGTGATGTTCGGGTGATGTGTTGAGGTAACGTTTAGGTGATGTGTTGAGGTAACGTTTCAGTGATGTTTAGGTGATGCGTTGAGGTAATGTTTCAGTGATGTTTAGGTGATGTGTTGAGGTAATGTTTCAGTGATGTTTAGGTGATGTGTTGAGTTAACGTTTAGGTGATGCGTTGAGGTAATGTTTCAGTGATGTTTAGGTGATGTGTTGAGGTAACGTTTAGGTGATGTTTACGTGATGCGTTGAGGTATACTCAAGGTCATGCAATAAGGTAACATTTCAGTGATGTTTAGGTAATGTGTTGAGGTAACGTTTCAGTGATGTTTAGGTAATGCATTTAGGTGTACTGGTGAGCCTGCTACAAATCACCCCCACTTTCCTTAGTGTGTGTGTGCGGAATCATCTTGCTGTTTCTCTACACCACAGATCCCAGATCAGATCCAAGATCCTCTATTCCAACCCATTATAAACTCCATTATCATGTGAAAAGGCGCTATTTCTTGTCAGCCAGCTCTTCAACTGGGAACAGATGTTTTTCCCTCCCCGGGAATTGATTGGCTCCTTAGTGACAGAGGGTGTCAGCCTCGCTTTATTACTCATATAAAAAGCCTCTTAAATGACG
>NC_036845.1:3109107-3150492 GCF_002910315.2 Salvelinus sp. IW2-2015
AAGAGAGAGAGAGAGACAGAAAAGAGAGAGAACCGAAATGTATATGAAACTGGGAAATAGCCAAATTAATGTGTTATTTGTATTTTTCGTTTCTAATATTTTGGTGAGAGAAACTGAGGACAAAAGAAAGGCAGAAAGACCATGAGGGAACGACCTGTTTGATATTCTATGCCACGGCTAGCCAGAGAATAAAGCCACTGTTAAAGCGTGTGGCCGGAACAGTAGGAAAAAAGAGAACGGAAAGCAAAACAAGAGAGAAAGAAGCACCCTGTAAGGGAGAGAAGAGCCGAATGTGAGAGCCAGCCGAAAGAATAATGAGAGCGGGAGACCCAAAGAATCTGCACAGACGTGCCGGCCAGATTCATGCAAAGCGCAAAAAAGCAAATTAAGCCCTCCTCACAGCAATGTTGTCTGAGACAAACTAACAACACCTTTAAGAACAATATCTGAGTACATGCCCTTAAACCACAGAAACCAAGACAAAGAGAAAATGAAAACTAGATGTAGAAAAGAGAGCAATCAAAGAGAAGAGCAAGACCACTAGCATGGACCAGGACAGACAGACAGACAGACAGACCGACAGACAGAACTATGGACAGGACAGGACAGGACAGACAGAAACATAACAGTGAAACAACAGACAGACAGGAACAACTACAGTGAGACAGGACCAGACAAGAGGATCAGGACAGACAGTACGATGACAAGAGCAGCAGACAGACAGACAGACAGACAGACAGACAGAACAGACAAAGAAATACAAAACCAGAAACATCTAACGAGAAATGTTAACCCCATGTCAGGGAGCGTGAGAGATGAGCCTGAGACCTGAGATGGAGGTAGGAATATTTTAAATGTAAAGATGTTTTAAATTTATAGACCCCTTGTGAAGTGATAAGAAAGCGTAGAAGAGACAAAGGTCTGACACAAGAGTGGTGAAGAAGTAGCATATTACTGCTCTAAGTGTGTGAGCCAATAGGTATGCTCCTGTGACTATAATTCACAACTTGCGGGCCACTTTAAAGGCCAGCTTATTCTGGTACTGACAAACTTTTCCGCCAGTTGCAAGCCTGTTGAGGGGCCACATGATTCTGTGCGTCCACAACACGCGTTGTCGGAACTCCCGAACTCAGCGAGGTGGCCTGGCCTGGAGTGTTGAAATTTATTAATGCTCTGTGAGACACTCAAAGGCACCGAGAGCATGTAGTTCTGAGAGTGGAGACGGAGAGAGCGAGAGAAGCTCGAGGAGAGCTGAGAGCGGAAGAGAGGAGTGCGACGTAGAGGACAGCGCAGAGAACAGGAGCAGAGGAGTACGTGCGAGAGAGTGTGAGCAGTGTGGAAGCATACCACGAAGAGGTATATCTCTAGTCTGATCTAATGTGAGAGCCACTAAAAGAGAGCAATGTGAACGCGAAAGAACAATAAGATGAAGACACATTTCGAATGACCGAGCATGAATTAATTCGCAGAACACAATCGATCACATAAGTACGAGATGAAATGGGGAAAAGAAATAGACGCGAGAGCGATTGTATGATCGCAATAGTTCGTTTGGAGAGAAGTATTATATCGCTATTGACGCAATTAATTTGTAGGTGAGAGTAGTGTTAGTAACGCTAGTCAGCGTGCCTGCACCAGAAAAGACAAGACCTCTGGTATTTTTCATCCTATAGCTTCGTTCTCCATTGTCGTATTTCAATAGTGAAGAACCAGAACTTGTTTCAGCCTTTTTATTTAACATAGATGATTGATCAAGAAACGTTGAATGTTCTCATGGCTCGTGCTCTGTCCTTTCTGCTCAGCAGACATATAAGGAGGTAGGCATAATGTTGCCGAAATACTTGATCGCAAAGAAATTCGCAATACGAATATAGGAATTCGACTGAGAGGAAACTTGTGCAGTGGAACAAAATGTTGCGATGAGAGAGCATAGATGAAACGACGGAGCACTATGTATGGTGGTAATATTGCGTTATTGTGAGGTCCCAGTGGCCAATTCCCATCCCATGAACTTCCTTAGAGCCTTTCACGAAGTGAGGATGACAGTGAGATTCTTCACAAGAGTGAGGAGCAAACACGCACACCACATGATAAATTTTTGAGAGTAGTTAAAATATTATTTACGACGAAGACAGCAGAAGACCACTATAAATGAAATAGAGCGAGTTCGTAAATGAAAGGATTTCCATATTCAGAATGACCAGGCCTCCGACGCTCCGTCGCGAGATGATGCGAAGGGAGTTCCAAATGTAATTAACAGACTAAACAAAGGAAGCCAAGAGCGCGATGCGAGAAGCTAGGACCAAAAAGTGAACACGCCGAGCATAACCAGGGAATGGAAGCTAAATACTTCTTGCTGACGCTTCGAGCAAGAAGTACGAAGAGAGAGAGAAAACATAAGGAGCATTAAAAGATAAAAGAGAAGGCGAGAAAGAGGCCAACCAAACTGCGGTGAGAGCCCGGAAGAGAGAAAAGAGAGCCAAATCCCAATCTTCTGACCGTGTGACTCACTTCCTCTGCCAGCCCGTGTCCCGGCGCCGGAAGAGTCGAGATTGGGCCCGCCCCCGCCCTTCGCACGTTCCTTGTGAAAATATCGCAGTATCTTTGTTTTTTTAATTGGTGTTATTTACTTACATCGTACCCCAGGTAATCTTAGGTTTCATTGACATACAGTCGGAGGACACTACTGAATATACGAATTAACGGGTCAACTCACCCATCGTCGTATAACACAGGAAACTATGACCTTTTCCAGTGCCAAAGAGCGGCGCTATTCTCAGGTGCTTTTGCCCGGCTAAGCTGGTCGCGAGCCCCCGAAGGTGAGACCAATAGGAATCTATCCCCGGCTAGCACCCGCGGGACCCCCCGTACTCTCCTCCAAAATCGCGATCTAGCCTGTAAAAGGAGGGCCAAACGTCTCATAAAGCTGGTAGTGCCTTTTATATCGCGGCCATACTCTTTTACTGGCCTAGTTTCTTCAAAGGGGCTGCGGGAAGAAAGCCGGCAACAAGTTTCCGCCGCATTCCACCTACCGAGCCCTAGTCCATACCTAAACCTCGCCACTACCAGCAACAGTAGTCCGCGCTCCTCACATGGCAAGCCAATGGAAGGTTCGTAATTGGAAAAACGAAGCCCGGTGAATACCACATCCGCGGTTTCAAACCCATGAGTTCTTTACCAGCAATAATTAGAGAGTGACACCATGTTCTACCCGAAAGCAGAGACCAATTCCAAATGAGAGGATATGATTCATCAGCAACCTCTATCGGCGTCCCTGCTTCACAGAGAAACATGGACTTGCCCTCCTGAAGAAAAGGGACAGAAAAAAAGACAAATCCCACAAAGAAAAAGGATAGAGAGAGAAACACTTAATTCAAACGACAAACTAGCACTCACGGGTGAAATGAACGTTTAACGGACCTTACTGTCACAAGGTCCACTAGTTTCAACACCATAGAGTATACTAACTTACGGGTGAGAACCCACCCTCTACGAGAGAGAGACTAAGAGTCAACAGTTCTCCTCACTGATATGAATGGTTACAGACTCACACTGGAGGTATTTGAAATAAATTTATATGGAACAACATCGTAGCACAATTCGGGTCTACATTGGTAAGCACCTGGAATCTCATTGGTCCAAGTGACTAAAATAGAGAAAAAGCCAATGACATTGTAAGGGCAATTTGCCTGTCTATGGAATGTTAGCTGTGATGTGTTGATCGTTTAACGCTTTCGTATGTTGTAGTGTCTGATGCCGTGACGTGCGTAATGTTTCAGTGATGTTCGTATGGCAGTAGCTACGGTGCATCTGTGTGATCTATCTGTCTGATTGTGGTTAACGTTTAGGTGATGTGTTGAGTTATCATATCTGGTAACAGTTCAGTGATGCTTTAGGTGATGGCGTTGGAAAGGTAATGTATTCAGTGATGCATTGTGACGGTTCAGCATCGTTTTGTCCTGCTACCCATGCAATCCTGCTGGACAAGAGGCTAATTGTTTCGAAAGTGGATATTATAATTATCAATAACATCATTTCTAATGGTGTGTTGAGTTAATGAAAAGCGTTAACGGGGTTGATGCGGCTTGAGTTAATGTTTTCCAGTATGTTTTAGGTGATACAAAACTGTGTTGAGTCATGGAACGTTATGATTGGTGATGTTTCTCTCTGCATGTTACGTTGAGATGCAGTTGAGTGTATAGTTTACCAAAGGTCATGCAAATAACGGGGTAACATTTTCCAGTGTATTGTTTAGGTAAATGATGTTGAAAGATCTGGGTAACGTTTCCAGTATGTTTAGGTAATGCAGTTAGGTGTACTGCGTTGAGCCTCACTACAAAGTCATCCCCCACTTTGGCTTCTGAAGGTGTGTGCGGAATTCATTCTTGCGTTTCTCTACACCACAATCCCAAGATACAGATCCAAGATTCCTCTATTTTCCCAATCCCGATTATAAAACTCCATTATATCATGTGAAAAGCGCTATTTGCTGGTCAGTCCAGAGCTCTTGCACACTGGGTATACAAGAATGTTTTTCCCTCGCCGAATTGATTTGCTCACCTTAGTGACAGAGCGGTGTCAGCACTCCGCTTTATTAACTCATTATTAAAAAAGGCCTACTTAAATGACGGCATTCAGACGAAATATAGGCCTAATATTTCATTCTTTCAATTTGGGGCAAGTGGAACATATACAAATAAATAATACAGAAGAAGTGAAGAAGGGGGATGAAGAAGAGAGAGAGAGAGCTTCTGCAATCCGTTGTGTGTGTGTGTAGAGAGGTCGTGTGTGTGTGGTGTTTGTGTCTGTTGTGTGTGTGGTGTGACATGTGTCGTGCGTTGTGTGGTGAAAACAGGGTGGTGTGTGAACAGTGCTGTGTGTGTGCTGTCGTGTGTCAGAAGTTGTTAGGCTTACAGGTTGTCTATTGTGTGTGTTGTTGAGTTGTTAAGGTAGTGTGGTGTGCAGCGTGTGAATGATTGTGTGTGAGTGTATGTGTGTGGTTGGTTTGAAAGTCACAAGTGCTTTCCTCGTTACAATAAGCCAGAACTCAACATGCTTGTGTGAGGAACAAACAAAAATTGGAAACTCATGGAAAGGTATAATCACAAACCAACGGGCTGAGCTAGTCCAGAGTGTAGATTTATCACGTACGCGTGGAAAATGGCAATTGTGGACTGAGAGGACAGAGCTGTATAAGATTGCATTGAGAGAGGACACACGTTACTGCACATTCCGACCCACTGTTTTACATAGTACTCCTATAATGTTTGTTATTACCCATTCTACCAGAGAAGTATCTACTTGCTTCAGAAAAGTATTTCACGAACCCGCTTGGACTGTGGGACTGTAAGCTATAGTTTCTGTTCCCTTAGAATTTCCAGCACACACCATGTACTCAATATTTCATTAACTTCAAAAGAAGGAACAGACAGAGGTTTTTTTTGGAATTCTAAATTGCTTGAGCAGACCCCTAGTCTCAGCAATCACATTCTCATCGAAACAACAATCTCCCGTTTCCTCCTCAAGAGATATGTGTTCTTCTGATACAAGTGAGTAATGTGTAACACGTCCTACAGAGCAGGGAGACAGCAGAAGCAGAGGAGAGAGAGAGGAGACAGACGAGCTAGAAGAAGAGGAGGAGAGAGAAGAGAGAGAGAGACGAGAGAGACGAGAGATGAAGAGAAGAAGGAGAGAGAGATGGAGAAGAGAGGGGAGGAGAAGAAGAGGAGACGGAGGAGAGGGCGAGAGGAGGAACGGATGGAAGAGGAGGGAGAAGCGCGACACGTGGACAGCCGAGGGAGACCAGACGACGTGGGCTCGTGGTGCCACCGAAGCTAGAGAGGAGAGAAGATGAGTAGATGAGGAGAGATGAGAGATTGAGAGATGAGTCGAGAGAGAGAGATGAGAAGCACAGATGAGAGAGATCTGAGAGGAGGACTGACCAGGAATAAGAGTAGGTAGCAGCTACGTTGATTGTATGCCCTTGCTAACCCAGGTGCGTCGGCCTGTATATGTTCGGAGACGAAAGAGAGAGAGAGAGAGAGAGAGACGAGACAGATTTGCATCTGTCATGTTAAGGTTGCAATATGATATATGGAATGAAGGACAGCACACATCACAGTATGTTAGAAAATGTACTTCTCTCATTTAAAAGCAAACCCCCCAAAAACAAATGTGATTGGCACATATATTCTACTTGAAGGACGGAAAAACAGATTTTCATCAGATCTCGGTCCTCCATTAACATAGATAATGAAATATGACTATGACAAACCAATGAATATATATGCCTATTGATGCTTCACAGCCAACCCACAAAGACTAACTTCAGAAGGATACAAACAATTTCTCATTAGCATACACACACCAGAGAGAGAGAGGATTGAGAGAGAAGGAGAGAGAGAGGATGAGATAGATGAGAGAGAGGAGAGTGAGAGTAGAGATGGAGAGAGAGAGAGAGAGAGAAGACTGAGAGAGAGAGAGAGAGAGAGAGAGGAGAGAGAGATGATAGAGACGAGACAACGCACGTCGCCGGCTATAGGAGAGGCAGACGGAGCGGTCTACTGGTCAGACTCAGAAGGCAAGCACACCATCCACCACTCCCGAGCATATTACTCGACAATGTCCAATCTTTAGATAACAAGGTGGACAAAATTAGGGCACGATTTGCCTTCCAGAGAGACATCAGAGATTGTACCATTCTCTGTTTCACGGAAACATGGCTCACTCGGGATATGTTGTCAGAGTCGGTACAGCCGACAGAAACAAACATCTCTCTGGTAAGAAGAAGGGCGCGGGTGTATGCCTTATGATTAACAACTCACAGTGTAATCACAACAACATACAGGAAATTGAGTCCTTTGTTCACCTGACCTAGAATTCCTTACAATCAAATGCCGACCGCATTAGCTTCCAAGAGAATTCTCTTCGATTATAGTCACAGCCGTGTATATCCCCTCCAAGCAGATACCTCGTCGGCCCTGAAAGAACTTCACTGGACTCTATGTAAACTGCATACCATACATCCTGAGGCTGCATTTATTGTGGATTTTAACAAAGCTAACCTGAGAACGAGACTTCCTAAATTCTATCAGCATATCGAATGCGCGACACGGGCTGCTAGCATTCTGGATCATTGCTACTTTAACTTCCGCGATGCATACAAAGCCCTCCTCCGCCCTGCCTTCGGCAAATCTGACCATGACTCCATATTAAAACATTTCCTAACCAGAAACCGTAGATTGATGGCAGCATTCGCGGAAAACTGAAAGCGTGAACCACTGTTTTTAATCATGGCAAGGCGACTGGAAACATGACCGAATACAAACAGTGCAGCTATTCCCTCCACATGGCAATCAAACAAGCTAAGTGCCAGTATAGAGACAAAGTAGAGTCGCAATTCAACGGCTCAGAGACAAGAGGTATGTAGCAGGGTCTACAGTCAATCACGGATTACAAAAAGAAAACCAGCCCCGTCGCGGACATCGACGTCTTGCTCCCAGACAAATTAAATTAATTATCGCTTTGAGAACAATACAGTGCCACTGACACGGCCCGCTACCAAAGCCTGTGGGCTCTCCTTTTCTGTGGCCGACGTGAGTAAAACATTTAAACGTGTTAACCCTTGCAAGGCTGTCGGCCCAGACGGCATCCCTAGCTGCATCCTCAGAGCATGTGCGGACCAGCTTTTTGGTTTGTTTACGGACATATTCAATCAATCCCTATCCCAGTCTGTTGTCCCCACATGCTTAAAGATGGCCACCATTGTTCCTGTTTCCAAGAAAGCTAAGGTAACTGAACTAAATGACTATCGCCCCGTTGCACTCACTTCTGTCATCATGAAGTGCTTTGAGAGACTAGTCAGGAGCATATAAAATCAAATCAAATCAAATGTATTTATAAAGCCCTTCTTACATCAGCTGATATCTTAAAGTGCTGTACAGAAACCCAGCCTATAACCCCAAACAGCAAGCAATGCAGGTGTAGAAGCACGGTGGCTTGGAAAAACCCCCTAGAAAGGCCAGAACCTAGGAAGAAACCTAGAGAGGAACCAGGCTATGAGGGGTGGCCAGTCCTCTTCTGGCTGTGCCGGGTGGAGATTATAACAGAACATGGCCAAAATGTTCAAATGTTCATAGATGACCAACAGGGTCAAATAATAATAATCACAGTGGTTGTCGATAGTGCAACAGGTCAGCACCTCAGGAGTAAATGTCAGTTGGCTTTTCGTAGCCTATCACATTCAGAGTATCTCTACCGCTCCTGCTGTCTCTAGAGAGTTGAAAACAGCAGGTCTGGGACAGGTAGCACGTCCGGTGAACAGGTCAGGGTTCCATAGCCCAGCAAACAGTTAAACTGGACAGCGAACAGCCAGCCACGGCCAGGAGTGACTGGGACAGCAAGGAGTCATCATGCCAGTAGTCCTGAGGCATGTCCCCTAGCGTTAGGTCCTCCGAGAGAGAAGAGAGAGAGAGAGAGGAGAGAGAAAGACGAAAGAAGAGACAGAGAGTGAGAGAAGAGAAGAGAGAGAGAGTCCGGAGAGAGAGAGAGAGAGAGGATCGAGGAGAGAGAGAGAGAGAGAGAGAGAGAGAGAGAGGAGGAGACGAGAGAAGAGGAAGAGATGAGAGCAGAGAGAGAAACAAAGCGAGAGAAAGAAAGAAACAAAGGAGAGAAAGAAAGAAACAAAGGAGAGAAAGAGAGAGAGAATTAGAGAGAGCATACTTAAATTCACTCAGGACACCGGATAAGACAGGAGAAATACTCCAGATATAACAGACTGACCCTAGCCCCCCGACACATAAACTACTGCAGCATAAATACTCATATATCACCTCCACCCTACCTGATACCCTAGACCCTCTCCAATATGCTTACCGCTCCAATAGGTCCACGGACAATGCAATCGCCATCACACTGCACACTGTCCTATCCCATCTGGACAAGAGGAATACCTATGTAAGAATGCTGTTCATTGACTACAGCTCAGCATTTAACACCATAGTACCCTCCAAACTCATCATTAAGCTCGAAACCCTGGGTCTCGACTCCACCCTGTGCAACTGGGTCCTGGACTTTCTGACTGGTCGCCCCCAGGTGGTGAAGGTAGGAAACAACATCTCCACCCTGCTGATCCTCAACACTGGGGCCACAAGGGTGCGTTCTGAGCCCTCTCCTGTACTCCCTGTTCAGCCATGACTGCGTGACCATGCAGGCTTCCAACTCAATCATCAAGTTTGCAGACGACACTACAGTGGTAGACTTGATTACCAACCACGACGAGACGGCCTACAGGGAGGATGTGAGGGCCCTCGGAGTGTGGTGTCAGGAAAATAACCTCTCACTCAACGTCAACAAAACAAAGGAGATGATCGTGGACATCAGGAAACAGCAGTGGGAGCACCCCCCCATCCACATCGACGGGACAGTAGTGTAGAAGGTGGAAAGTTTTAAGTTCCTCGGCGTACACATCATGGACAAACTGAAATGGTCCATCCACACAGACAGCGTGGTGAAGAAGGCGCAACAGCGCCTCTTCAACCTCAGGAGGCTGAAGAAATTTGGCTTGTCAAATTTTTACTTTTACAGGTACACAATCGAGAGCATCCTGTATCACCGCCTGGTACGGCAACTGCACCGCCCTCAACTGCAAGGCTCTCCAGAGGGTGGTGCGATCTGCACAACGCATCACCGGGGGCAAACTACCTGCCCTCCAGGACACCTTGAGCACCCGATGTCATAGGAAGGCCAAAAAGATCATCAAGGACAACAACCACCGGAGCCACTGCCTGTTCACCCCGCTACCATCCAGAAGGCGAGGTCAGTACAGGTGCATCAAAGCTGGGACCGAGAGACTGAAAAACAGCTTCTATCTCAAGGCCATCAGACTGTTAAACAGCCATCACTAACATAGAGAAGCTGCTTTCAACATACAGACTCAAATCTCTGGCCACTTTAACAAATTGTCTTAATAAAGGTATCACTAGTCACCTTAAATAATGCCACTTAATAATGTTTACATATCCTACATTACTCATCTCATATGTATATACTGTTCTACACCATCTACTGCATCTTGCCTATGCCTATCATTATTCACTTTAAATAACACCACTTTAATAATGTTTACATATCCTATATCACTCATCTCATCTTGCCTATGCCGCACGGCCATCGCTCATCCATATATTTATATGTACATATTCTTATTCATCCCTTACATTTGTGTGTATAAGGTAGTTGTTGTGAATTTGTTAGATTACTTGTTAGATATTACTGCATTGTCGGAACTAGAAGCACAAGCATTTCGCTACACTCGCATTAACATCTGCATGTGACCAATAACATTTGATTTGATTTGATTTGGAATACAGGCAGGCGGGAATAGTTGTATCTGTCTGTGAATGTTAACAATGCTCTAGCACTGAGGCAAATCATTTACACAACAACTTTGTGTTTGCATTGTTTGTAGATGAGCATCCTCCTCTTCCTCCTCTTCCTCCTGCTCCTCCTTCTTCTCCCTCTCTGATAAATTATTCCCAACGTACCCCAGAGCTGACATGGAGAGAATGAAGGAGTAAAACAGACAAAGCCAAACTAAAAGGCCCCATACATTTTTTGCTATACTATACCTTCAAAACCACTTTTACATTTTAAAGTTGAATGACCTTAGAGGAAAAGGGATTTTTCCCCATCTTCTTTTGTCTTCAAGCTGTAAACAATTAACCCCGATCACGCTGTGCCATGTGTGTGTGTGTGTGTGTGTGTGTCTGAGAGTTCCACTGCACTGGACAACTGATGACCTTTGACCCTTGGGCAGTTCTGGGCTGTGGAGCTGGCAGCCGAGGCCATCTTCCAGCAGGAAATAGACAGTAGAGCCCTAATGGAGGGAGGGATCATTACCAGTTTCCTATTCTTTGTTTTCATTCAAAGTAGTTTCCCTCCCTCCCTCCCTCCCACAGTGAGTCCACCAGGCACAGTGATGTGGAATTGTTCTGTGTGTTTCCTATATTTGTTTCATTGCAGCTCGTCTAACCTTTGGAATGGAATGCAGTCTACGGGAGGCTATTTTCACATGGTGCAGCCGCTGTGTGTGTGTGCTCGTGTGTATGCTTGTTTGTTTGGAACAGAGTGAGAGATGAGTGAAAAGGAAGACAGGGTGATAAAGGAAGGAAAAGAAAGAATAACAGAAGAGAGACAGACCCCTGCTGGATTGCAGGGGAGAACGACTCAGCACTCCTAGCTGTCTGAGACTCCTGTAGATAACCACGTGGTCAGTGTGGTTCAGGACAGGTAGGGCAGGTAGAGACGCTGAGAGGTGTCTGCGGTGTACTTTATCACAAAACAGCATGAGGGGACAAGTAGAGGTGGAGGAAGCGATGAAAGAAGAGAACACACCTTTAATGGAAGGAAAAGAAGCTGTCATTTCATCAATAAACATGGTGGGATGAAAGTTGTTTCAATGTGACCTCAAACCTATCTTGATACACTTTCCCTAAACATTGTATGTGCTGTACAGTGATCACAGTGTCTATAGGTCAGATGTGGGTTTAGTGAAGAGAGATCTGATCTATATTCCGAGCCACCTTCAAACTCAGATTATACCAAAGACCAACATGTAAATAAAGAGGGATTTTTTTGTGTGAATATGCCATATGTACAGAATGAATGAGCTCATCAGCACTGCTTTATCCTTTGGCCTTGAACCAAGGGCAGGGGTCAGTGTTAGACTACACTACCCGGCTCTCCCTGGGGCCTTATGCTTCTCTCGTCTGCACAGCTGTGGGTGAGGCAGGAGCTGGAGGTCATAAGAGAGCATACTGTACTGTCAAGAAACATTGGTTAAGTTGCTGTTTTATTTTGGCATTTTCTAAAGGATGTTAACCAGGTTATATATGAAATAGCTATACCGATTGAAATACACAGGGTCCCTAACAATCAGTCCTGCCTCTCAATTAATTGGTCTAAAAATGTAATCTTCCAAAAGTGCAATATCTCTTTAGTTACACTGAATGACCACGCTGCTCATAAACTTCACTTTGAACCCAAGATCAGACGTTCTGTAAATTTGCAAGCTGTCTCTGTAGTCGCCTTCAGTCTTCTCGTCTTTATGACCAATCGTCTTCCTCCTTACCCTTCTCTTTTACCCCGCTCCCTCCTTCTTCTCCTCCTCCACAGAGGGTAACTCCACATTCAATCATTGGCCTGCGGTATCCCTGTCATTAAAAGCATTTGTTATTTCAAAGGCGACGTGGCAGACGCCTCATCTCACATATTGAATGGCGTGGCCAGGCAGGCGGGTGCTGTGTCCAGTATTGTCTTTATGTGGAGCTGAGGAGTCTCTCTCTCTCTCAACTCATCTGACCACCATCACAATGAGATGATACAGACCAGAGAGAGAGGGAAGGAGGGAGGGGGTGGGGTAGAGAGGGATATAGAAGGAAGAGAGTGGGAGAGATGAAGAGAGAGGGAGAGAGAAAAAGAGAGGGGTATGTCAATTTCCAAATTCAGATTAGAAAAAAAGGCATCTAAGCTAGAGTGTGACTAGTTTTGTTTCAATCTCCAGCCCCTTTTATACCTTACCCATCATTGTCAAGGGCAGTTTATTTTATATATTTTTTATTATATATATATATATATATATATAAAATATATATATAATTGTAATATATATATATATATATTACAATTTATTTTGTTATTGTGTGTGTGGCTCTTTTTTCAATTAGAAATCGTTGCTTTCAGCACTGTGTTCGGTGCTCTTCTGTGCCAGTCCATTTGGAGGAGACCACCACCTCTACCGCCCTCCTCCAGCTCCCTGATTGAGAGAATGGACTGCGACAACACGGTGATCAGCTGAATATCAATCGGTAGACAACTGCAGAGTGTGTTTGCTTTGTGTGTCCGTGTGCGAGCGTGCTTGTGTGCGCGTACTCGCGTGTGTCTACCAGTCGAGGATGCTGAGGAGAGGACGGCTCATAATAATGTCTGGAACGGCGCAAATGGAATGGCATCAAACACATGAAACCATGGAAACCATGTGTTGGATGTTGTTGATACCTTTCCACTTATCCCTCTCCAGCCATTACCACGTGCRTGTCCTCCCCAARTAAGGTGKCACCAACCTCCTGTGGTGTGTATGAATGTGMGTCAAGGTGTTGTGTATGTCTTTGTAGCTTATATGCAGGGCTGGTTAAGTGGGTGGCTGAATGCACCTGTTTRCTGTGTCTACTCGTGTGTGTCTGCAGCACAGGAGTAGTACCTTATTTGCCTCTTGTGTGTGGGTGTATTTGTCGACTAACTTGTCATTCAATGAAACCATTTCAGCCCATCTCTGTGCCGTTTTGTYGRAGGCTTTTTGGGGGAGTGTTGGCTGAACGTGGTAGACTGGATTGGTCCAGGTACACATAACGTGGATCACTGATTATTTTCCTGGCGCTGTAAATCTACAGTAAATTAAGACTGATGAATTAATTAGCAGTCTTGTAAACAATTGGTTTGTTTGAGCAAAGGTTGTGCAGAATTTAAAGACCTTCTGTCTACCTCATTTGGGATGTAACTATCTGGCCCATGGTACACTTTGAATGTTAATGATGTGGCAGAGAATCAGCCTGAATATTTTCTTCTAAACTGGAGATCTAGTGAGAGATGTGGCTAAAACCATTTCAGATGAAGGTCATACTGTACATTAATATGTCCATGTCAGTATGTAGGTGTGCATGTGTGTGTGTGTGCGTGTGTGTGTGGTAGAGAGAGTTGTGGCTGGTCATGAAATCTGTTTTGTGTGTATACCTATAGGGAGGGATAAGGACTGAAATGGTCTGTGGAGAAAGGGAAGCGCCGGGGGAGCTCATTTTACACTAAACAGCTCTGCTCTCTTTCATCCAAATTGAGGGATTCACACACAACACCAACACACACACACACACCACACACACACACACACACACACACACACACCACACACCACACAACACACACACACAACACAACACACACAACACACACACACCACACACACACACACACACACACACACACACACAACATGTTGGATTCGAAATTTTGAATATTGGAGATATTAAAACATGATAGATCACACAACATAGTATATAAAGGAGTGAGATCTGTAGAAAGACAGAGTGGCTGTGGAATGTGTTGGGTGACGGGAGGAGATCAAAGGATTGCTATAGGGGAGACAGATGGACATCTGGTGATTAGGCAAAAGGAGCGGGTTGAGGTCAGGAGGTCAGGTCAGATCCCCTGAAGGGAGTAATAAGGGTTTACTACCATTTTCCTGTGGAACCATAAAGATGTAAGGATTGGAGAGAAGGAGGAGTGTCTTAAGTGGGATATATATATCTGTGATGGTGAGACATGTTTGGCTGTCTGAATTACAGCTGTACAGAACCTTTGGGAAGAATTCAACTTGGTTAAAGCTTCTCTAGTGTCCGTGAGTTATTTACTCTGAAAAAATAAGAACCTAACAAGGAGCATTTCTTTCTTGGTTTGTTTTCCAGTCAATACATCATATAGGCTTGGTGGCCAAACCATGTTCTGTGTCAGTCAAGAAGTACATTAAAATGCACACCTGTGCACACCTGTGCTGCTGGGTGGAACACACACACATACAGTATGCGCCACGTAAACACACACACACAAGAATGATCATGACAGTCTCGAATCAGACACAAGTCTGTTTCCATGTATTTTCTGTTTGCCACAGAGCAGAATTAAATAGCTTCTAGAAGGGTTGCAGGAATATTCGTCACAATCTACAAACTGTTGCGGTGAGGTTGAGTGGAGAAGAGAAGCAATCTGAAGGTCAGAAAGAGGTGTCATGTTAATCAATAACTCCACATGTAGCCAGGCGTGTGGATAGAAATCAGAAGTTTGGGCCCTCTCACATAAAAGGAAACGGGGCAGAGAGGGATCTGCACCCCCAAAAACGTCTGCTCTAAACGGTATCGATTACAACAGACCTTTAAGATTGAGGTCACAGTATGAAGCGAGGGAGGAGAGAAGAGCGGGAGAAGGAAGGGAGAATGTAGGAGGGAGAGATGGAGGGAGGAGCGATGAAGAGAGGGAGGGAGGGAGGGAGAGTGGAGAGAGGGAAGAGAGATGGGAGAGAGGAGAGAGGGAAGAGGAAGGGAGAGATGGAGAGAGAGAGAAGGGAGAGATGGAGGCGAGGAGAGGAGAGAGAGAGAGTGGAGGAGAGGATGGAGAGAGGGAGAGAGGAAGGGAGAGATGAGAGAGAGAGAGGAAGGGAGAGGATGGAGGAGCGGGAGCGATGAAGAGAGGGAGGAGAGAATGGAGAGAGGGAGAGAGGGAGGAGAGATGGAGAGAGGAGAGAGGAAGGAGAGATGGAGAAGAGAGGGAAGGGAGCGATGGGGGGAGGGAGCGATGAAGGGAGGGAGGGAGAGATGGAGAGAGGGAGAGAGAGATGGAGGGAGAGATGGAGAGAGGGAGAGAGGAAGGGAGAGATGGAGAGAGAGAGGAAGGGAGAGGGAGAGATAGAGGGTGGGAGAGGGAGAGATGGAGAAAGGAAGGGAGAGGGCTGGTACTGTATAGGGGTTTCTGTGTTGCTAAAGCAGAGAAAGCATGGAATTACACCTGAGATCGATCTGTCCTCAGATGATCTATAGACGACACAGGAGCAGCACAGCCAGACTGCTCTCTCACTAACACCACTGCTCCATGGCCCCAGAGGAGCACACTGCTCTGTACCACCACATCTTCCATCCCTCCAGAGGACCAGGCCCTAATGAAACATTCTACTGTAACAGTAGAGCTCATTAGAACATCTCTGGGTTGGCAGAACTGCAGTTTCATCTGAGGTGAGCTCTGATACTGTGTAACTGCAGTCATGCCCTTGTTAGAGTCACTTTGTAAATATGTGCCTCTGTGCTGCACAGTGTCTTATAGATAGATAGAAATATCACATTTTTAGCTATAACTTTTTGTGCTATCTGAATTTCCTTATTGCCACATCCTTGCCAAAATATGAATCATCATACTGGCGTAGCTAATCTGCCATATTTTGACTGCAGATTATTAATAATAATAAACAACATGTCCAGGAGGATGATGCAAAACTGACACTCTGTTTTTCATCCAAATCATTAGTCATTTAAAAGCAGCACAAATATATCAGGGGTAAATACGTACATTCGTTTGATTTGGTGGGTAATGCCCTTTATCAAGTATGTATTATATATTGTATTTGACATCCATTTATCCCAGGAAGTGTAAATTCTATTTGATTTAGGGCTGGCTCAATGAAACATGCGTCAGCAAGGCTTTTGCTGTATTATTGTTTACACAACTAGCTATTACCCACTGACCAGTGAACATACAGGTGTCTTATTGGACATTATAAACTGGGTGGTTCGAGCCCTGAATGCTGATTGGCTGACAGCCATGGTACATCAGACCGTATACCACCGTTATGACAAAACATTTATTTTTACTGCTATAATTACGTTGGTATCCAGTTTATAATAGCAATAAGGCACCTCGGGGGTTTGTGGTATATGGCCAATATACCACGGCTAAGGGTTGTATCCAGGCACTCCGCGTTGCGTTGCGCTTAAGGACAGCCCTTGGCCGTGGTATATTGGGCATATACCACACCACTTTGTGCCTTATTGCTTAATTATAAACATCTATCTATCTGTTAGATAAGTCTTTCTGCTTTATTGCTGCTTCTGCATAAATTCTACAATGCACCTTTGATTGAATAGTCCTTGGAGTCTTGACAACGTGTAGCACTTAATATTGGCAGTGCGTCAGGATGTTAAGCCATATACGGTATACCTTTATGTTTATATGCATTAATATGTATCATTCAATGACATACATACTGATTAGAGAAGTCACTTGGGTTTCTAACTACCTTGGAGATCTGCATTTCCCTGACACCACTCACATCTCAATGTTGTAGTTTTAACATAACAACCCATTCGAGGAAATCCTCCCTCCCAGATAGCATGGGAACCCAATAAAGCTACCATCGCCTGTCTGCACTAAGCCTAAGGGAGACCCATTGTCCTTTCCCCTCAACTATCAATCAACATCCATTTTTTTCTCTCTCATCCATAACCTCCTGAACTTACACCGGTAATGTTAGCAGAATAAATTGCATTATGTTTGTTGAGATAATATTGAGTTTTAAGTCTCCACATTTTTAATTTAGCTTGTGTTGACATAGGTCGTTATCTGCTATCACTTGTCTCTTATCTCAGAGTGACGAAATGGAATTTCTCCTGCGGCACGGGATGACCTGGTGGATCCATAGGGGTTCTCCTGGAGCCCATCTGTCAGTCTGGAGATGCCTTATCAGTCATCAGCCAGGGACTTTATTCCTTTTAACGGCTTTCACCCATGTTACCATTTATAGATGGTTGTCCTTGTACAAAGCCTGGTGTGTAACCTCTGAGCTGCGTGTTGAAGCAGCGTGTTTGATTCGTCTCGTACAGTCGTTGACCCTGTCTTTCGATATCTGCTGTCCCCAGTGCATTAGGATATTAACAATGTGAGGTGTCGCTCTAAGGCTAAGGAGTAGAGATCAATATCTATATTCAAGGTTTTCATTAGGCATACAGAGAATGAATTAGTTTAGAACAACAGAACATTGCTTTAATTGCGTGAAGATATTTTGTGATTAGGCTTGAGAAAAAAATGCCCTCCAGCCTCGGATGTGTTATAGACCTGGAAGGGCATCATTTACTCCTTTCATACACATGTTCCAGCCATCAGATGGATGCCCAGACATTCTTAGCTGGTATGTAGCCCATCTGTCCACTCCCTGGAGTCTGAGACAGGCAAAGCAACACAGGAGCCCTGGCGACATTTGGAGTGAAATGAGAGTAGGCCTTAAATGTCAAGTAAAAAAGGCTTGAGATAGCTTTGACACTAAATGTGTCAAACAGACCCACAGTATGTGTGTGTGTGTATGTGTGTGTGTGTGTGTGTGTGTGTGTGTGTGTGTGTGTGTGTGTGTGTGTGTGTGTGTCTGCTGAGACATGAAGGGAGCAGGGAAGACATGCGGAGTACAGAGTAAATGTAATATGGGAAGAATATAAGGATTATGTGGAAAGTGTGGATTAAAGTCAACATATATGAGAATGGAAAATGTTATCATTATGGGAAGGGATTAGGATGCATCACAGGAGGTTGGTGGCACCTTAATTGGGGAGGACAGGCTCGTGGTAATGGCTGGAGTGGACTAGGCGGAAAGGTATCAAATACATCAAACATGGTTTCTATGATGTTTGATGCCATTCAATTTACTCCATTCCAGCCATTATTATGAGCCGTCCTCCCCTCAGCAGCCTCCACTGGGGTGCATGTAAAGCAAAGGACCTAAATTTGGTAAATGGAGAAGATATTGCGTGGACAAAACAGGTGGAAATGAGCGAATACAGACCCTTGAATTGTACAGGAACTAAATGAACACAGCTTAACTACAATAAACCGAAAGGTGCACTATTTGAAGAAATGGTACTAGATAGCACCAAAAAAGGGTTCAATGGCCTGCTTCAGATGGCACTCGCATCAAATGTCAAGGCACCTTTATTTTTAGCAATGAGGACTACAGTGGTGGTGTGTTCCCCTCGGATGGATCTCTAGCCTGTAGGTTACCAACCACATATTAAACAGAGGATAAACCCCAACAACCTCAGTCATTTTTTTGTTTTGTTTTTAAGAAGAAGGGGAATCTTTATCAGTGTTTTCCATAGAGAGAAACTGTTTCTGAAAGGCGGTGCCGTGAGGTAGATAAGGAGTTTAAAGATGATGAATACAAGAATGATGCTCAATTTCATGCTAAAGTGGGGACACAAAGCCCGACTACTAATTTAGCCCTGCTGATAGCAAGCGCTCTGCCGCACCGGACAAAAACCATCCCAAGATGAATAGCCTGTCAGTGCAAGTGGAAGCCAATAACATGGATCACTAAAATCAAAAGATACTGGTTTGTGTTGCAGTTGGACAATAAATATGTTTGAGGGAGCAGACTAAATGTTTGGACCAATTCATGAAAATGCACGTCATGGACAAAGTGCTATTGCCATGAAGATTTCACGGCACAAATTGGAAAAGCCTTTAGTAATCGATCACCACGTGGCAAGCTTGAGGAGAGAAATTATCGAAAGGATACCGAGCAAAGATGAATATATCATCATGGAAATCTTATATATTGGAGAGGAGCTAAGAAAACACACCTCTCTCTTTATCTTGTCTGTTTGTCATATTTCATTGTTGTTTACATCATTTCACTGTGCATACCCTTATGACACCCCTATTTCCTTGTGCATACCCTTATGACACCCCTATTTCACTGTGCATACCCTTATGACACCCCTATCTCCACTGTCTGCAATACCTTATGACACCCCATTTTCCTTGTTGCATACCCTTATGACACCCCTATTTCACTGTGCATACCTTTATGACACCCCTATCTCACTGTGCATACCCTTATGACACCCCTATTTCCTTCTGCATACCCTTATGACACCCCTATCTCACTGTGCATACCCTTATGACACCCCTATTTCCTTGTGCATACCCTTATGCCACCACTATTTCACTGTGCATACCTTTATGACACATATAAATTAACTTAACCTCATCAATTAATCTCCCTGTGGAAGCATAACGTACCTTATGCTAAACACAGACATGCAATCAAATAGCTGGCATGATATTCAAAACGGCTATTTATCATTGCATGCCATGGCCATCACCAAAGTCAAACAAGCACTAGTAGTGCACGACACATTTAGCCTATAAATTAGACTCTGTGGATTACTCACGAGTTAGCCATGGCTGAAATGTGTGATAATGTGATATATAACACGTATGAAGAGTTATGGCTGTCATGTGATGTCTGAGACCCCCAGTAGCAGAGCAAGGGGTCATCTTGCCCGTCCTCCTCCAAGGCTGCAACACCACCATGGATTATGGGACGTATAGGCTCCTTTGAGTTATGAGATGGTGACCTTTCTTAGCCCCTGGTTAATGATCAGGAGCAGTGAGAGACCTTCACCAGGTCTTCTCCATATCATTTGGAGAGAGAGTGAGTGCAGGCTGAGAAGGGGCCTCTCTCAGTACAGTAGATAGCTAGACACTTACGCAGGTCTACCACACAGTCACATACGGTACATTTATTCAGTTACTGTTTAAACTCTTCGCTATAGTTTTTTAAAACCTGTTTCCTGTCTGAACAGGGGGAATTGAGCTGAAGCAGAAGAGTATGGACTTACTAAGATGCTTGAGCAATGATACTTTATGTGAAGAAGCATCCGTAGCTCCACGTTACATAGACTCTCCGTCTAACTCTCTCTACAGTGAGACTCCTTTCTCTGCTCTGTTTGTCCTTATGGAGGGTTGGGAGTTAAGACCTGGGATGTGATGGGTTTGATGTCAGGCATCGTATTGATTGAGTGGCTCCTCAAAGACCAAGGAGGAGAGGAGGAGAGGCTCAGTCTTCAGTCTTGGCGTGCCGCTAAAGTGCCTCTGTCTTTCTTTTCTCCCTCCTTTCGTCTCATCCTCCACTCGGCTGATAGAGCTTTTCATTTCGTTTGTGGAGCTGAAGCTGGCTCCTCTCTCCTCTCAGGCAGCTGATCCTGCAATTAAAACGTTCCCGTCCCTGTCAGCATAAATTGTCATTACTGGGTGGACTTTGAAATAATAACAGAGAGAGTTGGGAATGGATCTGGGGAAGAGACCCAGGCTGATAGCAGAGGCATTCCTTTGTGTATTTTATGATTGCGTATGAGGAGAGCATATCAGGCAAGAAGTGTGGATGATATAGGCCTCAGCTAACTCACTGGACCTAACAACTCCCCATGCATGACAATATATCCTATATATTATATATAATATAACCACGGCTTCTTGGAATTTACCACATAATACTCCCAACACTGCTCTGTGTGTGCTATGGACAGGAGGAACTACACTGAGCAACAATATAAACATTAAGATGGCGCCAGAAGAAATGGCAGCCGTTTTACAGGTGCCTAACCAATTGTGCTATTATGTGTTATTTTCTAGTACATAATGTTTCTGCAACCGTATCTTACGGCAAAACAGAGCTTCTGGATATCAGGACAGCGATCACTCACCTCGGATTAGACAAAGATTTTTCTTAAACAAGCAGGACGCGCAGGATGTACTTCAGACACCCGACAAGGCCAATATCCCCGTCATTGGCAGGAGAAAGAGATGCAGGTATAGAGGACACAGGGCGGGGTGCCTTGTAAGGATCCGCAGACGGCGAGTGGGAAATCTGCCCTTACCTTCAATATTACTTGCCAACGTACAATCCTTGGACAATAAATTAGACAAGGTACGATCACGAATATCCTACCAACGGGACATCAAAAACTGTAATATCTTATGTTTCACCGAATCGTGGCTGAATGACGACATGGATAATATTTAGCTCGCGGGATATACGCTGCACCGGCTAGAACAGCACACTCCGGTAAGATGAGGGGGGGGCGGTCTGTGTATATTTCTAAACAACAGCTTGTGCACGAAATCTAAATTGCCTGAAGTAGAGTATCTCATGATAAGCTGTAGACCACACTATTTGCCAAGAGAGTTTTCGTCTATTTTTATCATGGCTGTTTATTTACCACCACAGACGGATTCTGGCCCTAAGACCGCACTTAGTCAGCTGTATATAAGCAAGGAAAGGAAATAAGCAAACAGGAAAACGCTCACCCAGAGGTGGCACTCCTAGTGGCCGGGGACTTTAATGCAAGGAAACTTAAATCAGTTTTACCTAATTTGTATCAGCATGTTAAATGCTCAACCAGAGGGAAAACAATTCTAGATTGCCTTTACTCCACACACAGAGACGCGTACAAAGCTCTCTGTCGCCCTCCATTTGGCAAATCTGACCATAATTCTATCCTCCTGATACCTGCTTACAAGCAAAAACTAAAGAAGGAACACCAGTGACTCGTTCTATAAAAAAGTGGTCAGATGAAGCAGATGTTAATCTTCAGGACTGTTTTGCTAGCACAGACTGGAATATGTTCCGGAATTATTCCGATGGCATTGAGGAGTACACCACATCAGTCACAGGCTTTATCAATAAGTGCATCAAGGACGTCGTCCCCACAGTGACTGTACGTACATACCCCAACCAGAAGCCATGGATTACAGGCAACATTCTGCCGCTTTCAAGGTGTGGGACTCTAACCTGGGAAGCATATAAGAAATCCTGCTGTGCCCTCCAATGAACCATCAAACAGACAAAGCGCCAATACAAGACTAAGATTGAATCGTACTGCACCGGCTCCGACGCTCGTCGGATGTGGCAGGGCCTGCAAACTATTACAGACTACAAAGGGAAGCAGAGCCACGAGCTGCCCTGTGACACGAGCCTACCAGATGAGCTAAATCACTTCTATGCTCACTTCGAGGCAAGCAACACTGAGGCATGCATGAGAGCATCAGCTGTTCCACTCTCCGTAGCCGACGTGAGTAAGAACTTAAAATAGGTCAACATTCACAAGGTCGCTGGGCCAGACGGATTACCAGGACGTGTGCTCCGGGCATGTGCTGACCAACTGGCAGGTGTCTTCACTGACATTTTCCCTGTCCCTGATTGAGTCTGTAATACCAATATGTTTTAAGCAGACCACCACAGTCCCTGTGCCAAAGAACACTAAGGTAACCTACCTAAATGACCACAGACCTGTAGCACTCAAGTCCGTAGCCATGAAGTGCTTTGAAAGGCTGGTAATGGCTCACATTAACACCATTATTTCAGAAACCTTAGACCAACTCCAATTTGAATACCGCTTAAACAGATCCACAGATCATGCAATCTCTATTCCACTCCACACAGCCCTTTCCCACCTGGACAAAAGGAACACCTACGTGAGAATGCTAATCAGTGACTATAGCTCTGCGTTCAACACCATAGTGCCCTCAAAGCTCATCACTAAGCTAAGGATCCTGGGACTAAACACCTCCCTCTGCAACTGGATCCTGGTCTTCCTGACGGGCTGCCCCCAGGTGGTGAGGGTAGGTAGCAACACATCTGTCACGCTGATCCTTAACACTGGAGCCCCTCAAGGGTGCGTGCTCAGTCCCCTCCTGTACTCCCTGTTCACCCACGACTGCATGGCCAGGCACGACTCCAGCACCATCATTAAGTTTGCAGACGACACAACAGTGGTAGGGCTGATCACCGACAATGATGACACAGCCTATAGGGAGGAGGTCAGAGACCTGGCTGGGTGGTGCCAGAATAACAACCTATCCCTCAACATAATCAAGACAAAGGAGATGATTGTGGACTACAGGTAAAGGGAGACCAAGCATCGCCCCTTTCTCATTGAAGGGGCTGTAGTGGAGCAGGTTAAGAGCTTCAAGTTCCTTGGTGTCCACATCACCAACAAACTAGAATGGTTCAAACACACTAAGACAGTTGTGAAAAGGGCACGACAAAACCTATTCCCCCTCAGGAGACTAAAAAGATTTGACAGGGGTCCTCAGATCCTCAAAAGGTTATACAGCTGCAACATCGAGAGCATCCTGACTGGTTGCATCACTGCCTGGAACGGCAACTGCTCGGCCTCCAACCACATGGCACTACAGAGGGTAGTGCGTAAGTGTCATGGATACTAGGAGTGGTGGGTAGGAGTAAGGCGCAGAGAGCAGGGTTCAGTGATTTGTAGATTTATTTCTCCGGCACAAAACGGTCACGCCAAATACAGGGCGCATAAACACTGACCAGCCCAAACACAGGGCAAACGATCCGGAGAACAATGAAAAACACATCCACAACCGACAGAGAACACAAATAATCCCGCACAAACCTAAGCGGGCCAAACAGGCTTAAATAGACCAAAAATCAAGAAACAAAAAGGAACAGGTGCAACTAATAAGACTAAACTAACAGAAGGAAAAAGGGATCGGTGGCGGCTAGTAGACCGGCGACGACGATGTGAGTCGTGACAGTAAGGCTCAATACATCACTGGGGCTAAGCTGCCTGCCATCCAGGACCTCTACACCAGGCGGTGTCAGAGGAAGGCCCGAAAAATGGTCAAACACCCCAGCCAAATCAGTCATAGACTGTTCTCTCTGCTACCGCATGGCAAGCGGTACCTTAGTGCCAAGTCTAGAACCAATAGGCTTCTCAACAGCTTTTACCCCCAAGCCATAAGACTCCTGAACACATAATCAAATGGCTACCTGGACTATCTGCATTGTGTTCAACCCTACCAGCTGCTACTACTCTCTGTTTATCATCTATGCATAGTCACTTTAACTATACATTCATGTACATATTACCTCAATTAGCCCGACTAACCGGTGCCCCTGCACCGGGGGGCATAAGTCAATTGAAATAATGTCATTAGGCTCTAATCTATGGATTTCACATGACTGGGAATACAGATATGCATCTTTTGGTCACAGATACCTAAAAAAAGGTAGGGGAGTGGATCAGAAACCCAGTCAGTATCTGGCGTGACCACCATTTTCCTCATGCAGCGCAACACATATCTTTGCATAGAGTTGATCAGGAAGTTGATTGTGGCCTGTGGAATGTTGTCCCACTCCTCTTCAATGGCTCTGCAAATTTACTGGATATTGGTTGAAACTGGAACACACTGTCGTAAACGTAGATCCAGAGCATCCCACACATGCTCAATTGGTGACATGTCTGGTGAGTATGCAGTCCATGGAAGAATTGTGTACAGATCCTTGCGACATGCGACATTATTGCGCTGCAACATGATGTGACGGTGGTGGATTAATTGAATGCAATGGGCCTCAGGATCTCATCACAGTATCTCTGTGCATTAAATTGCCATCAATAAAATGCAATTGTGTTCATTTTCCATAGCTTATACCATAACTCCACCGCCACCATGGGGCACTCTGTTCACAAAGTTGACATCAGCAAACCGCTTGCCCACACAATGCCATACACGCTGTCCACCTGGTACAGTTGAAACCGGGATTTATTGGTGAAGAGCACACTTCTCCAGCGTGCCAGTGGCCATCGAAGGTGAGCATTTGCCCACTGAAGTTGGTTACGACGCTGAACTGCAGTCAGGTCAAGAACCTGGTGAGGACGACGAATACGCAGATAAGCTTCCCTGAGACGGTTTCTGACAGTTTGTGCAGAACTTCTTTGGTTGTGCAAACCCACAGTTTCATCAGCTGTCTGGGTGGCTGATCTCAGACGATGTGAAGGTCCTGGGCTGGCATGGTTACACAACTATGGTGGTTACACAACTATTTAACTATGGTTACACAACTATTCAGACCCTTTACTCAGTAATTTGTTGAAGCACCTTCGGCAGCGATTACCTCCTCGAGTCTTCTTGGGTATGACGCTACAAGCTTGGCACCCCTGTATTTGTTGAGGTTCTTCCATTCTTCTCTGCAGATCCTCTCAAGCTCTGTCAGGTTGATTAAGGAGCGTCGCTGCACAACTATTTTCAGGTCTCTCCAGAGATGTTCGATCAGATTTAAGTCCGGGCTCTGGCTGGGCCACTCATGGGCATTCAGACACTTGTCCCGAAGCCACTCCTGCATTGTCCTGGCTGTGAGCTTAGGGTCGTTGTCCTGTTGGAAGATAAACTTTTGCCCCTGTCTGAGGTCCTGAGAGCTCTGGAGCAGGTTTTCATCAAGCATCTCTCTGTACTTTGCCTCGATTCTGACTAGTCTCCCAGTCCCTGCCGCTGAAAAACATCCCCACAGCCATGATGCTGCCACCACCATGCTTCGCCGTCAGAATGGTGCCAGGTTTCCTTCGGACGCTTGGCATTCAGGCCAAAGTGTTCAGTCTTGGTTTCATCAGACCAGAGAATCTTGTTTCTCATGGTCTGAGAGTCCTTTAGGTGCCCTTTGGCAAACTCCAATCGGGCTGTCATGTGCATTTTACTTAGGAATGGCTTCCGTCTGGCCACTCTACCATAAGGGCCTGATTGATGGAGTGCTGCAGAAATGGTTGTCCTTCTGGATGGTTCTGCCATCTCCACAGAGGAACTCAAGAGCTCTGTCAGAGTGACCATTGGGCTCTTGGTCACCTCCCTGACCAAGGCCCTTCTCCCCCGATTGCACGGTTTGGCCGGGCGGCCATCTCTAGGAAGAGTCTTAGTGGTTCCAAACTTCTTCCATTTAAGAATGATGGAGGCCACTGTGTTCTTGTGTTCGGCTATGCTGTAGAAATGTTGTAGTACCCTTCCCTAGATCTGTGCCTCGACACAGTCCTGTCTCAGAGCTCTACAGACAATTCCTTAGACCTCATGGCTTGGTTTTGTCTCTGACATGCACTGTCAACTGTGGGACCTTATATTGCCAGGTGTGTGCCTTTCCAAATCATGTCCAGTCAATTGAATTTACCACAGGTGGACTCCAATCAAGTTGTAGAAACATCTCAAGCATGATCAATGGAAACCAAATGCACCTGAGCTCAATTTTGATTCTCATAGCAATGCGTCTGAATTCTTATGTAAATAAGATATTTCTGTTTAAAAAATATATACATTTGCCAAAATTCTAAAAAACAGTTTTCGCTTTGTCATTATGGGGTACTGTGTACACTGTAGATTGCTGAGGATTTATATTTATTTAATATATTTTAGATTAAGGCTGTAACGTAACAAAATGTGGAAAAAGTCAAGGGGTCTGAATACTTTCCAATGCCATTGTACGTCTTCTTAAAACTTCTTTGGGATAGGGGGCGGTATTTTGACATCTGGATGAAAAGCGTGCCCAAAGTAAACTGCCTGCTACTCAGGCCCAGAAGCTAGGATATGCATATAATTGGTAGATTTGGATAGAAAACACTCAAATGCTTCTAAAACCGTTAAAATAATGTCTGTGAGTATAGCAAAACTGAAATGGCAGGCGAACCCCGAGGACAAACCATTAAAAAAAAAATTCAGCATACCACTGATTTCAATGCCTGGCACTTTTATAAAATGGCGAAATCTTCCCCGATTGCAGTTCCTAGGGCTTCCACTAGATGTCAACAGTCTTTAGAAAGAGTTTCAGGCTGGTTTTTGGAAAAATGAGGGAGAAGTTGTAGTTTTTCTAAGTGGCTCCCATTTTGGCTGTAGTGTTTCCAAGTGCATGGCCGAGACAGCGCGTTCTTTTTGTTTATCCCCGGTAAAGACAATAACGATTCTCTGTGTTAAATTTTATTGTTTTTTTTGCGTATTAGGGTACCAAAGGATTGATTATAAACATTGATTGACTTGTTTGGATAAGTTTATTGGTAACGTTTGGGATTCATTTTGTATGCATTTTGAAGGAAGTAAACAGAGTGGATTGTCTTCTTTTGGATAGGTGGGACAGTAGCATCCGGTGAAATGGCAGAGCGCCAAATTCTAATTAAATTACTATAAATATTAAACTTTCATGAAATCACAAGTGCAATACATCAAAATAAAGCTTAACTTGTTGTTAACTTCTACTTGGTCACAATCCCGGATCCGGGAGCACCCTCATCAGTAAAAAAGCTGACTAGCATAGCCTAGCATAGCGCCACAAGTAAATACTAGCATCTAAATATCATGAAATCACAAGTCCAAGACACCAGATGAAAGATACACATCTTGTGAATCCAGCCATCATTTCCGATTTTTAAAATGTTTTACAGGGAAAACACAATATGTATTTCTATTAGCTAACCACGATAGCAAAAGACCCAACCGCATATTTTCACAATTTTTTTACTGCATAGGTAGCTATCACAAATTCGACCAAATAAATATATAAATAGTCACTAACCAAGAAACAACTTCATCAGATGACAGTCTGATAACATATTTATTGTATAGCATATGTTTTGTTCGAAAAATTTGCATATTTCAGGTATAAATCATAGTTTTACATTGCAGTAGTCTCACCAAAGCAGCTAGAATAACTACAGAAACCAACGTGAAATACCTAAATACTCATCATAAAACATTTATGAAAAATACACGGTGTACAGCAAATGAAAGAGAAACATCTTGTGAATCCAGCCAATATTTCAGATTTTTTAAGTGTTTTACAGCGAAAACACAATATAGCATTATATTAGCTTACTACAATAGCCTACCACACAGCCGCATTCATTCAAGACACGTTAGCGATAGCGAATAAACCAGCAAAAGATATTAATTTTTTCACTAACCTTTTAAACTTCATCAGATGACAGTCCTATAACATCATATTACACAATACATATATGGTTTGTTCGAAAATGTGCATATTTAGCGGCACAAATCGTGGTTGAACAATGTGAATATGTAGTGAAAATGCAGAAATATTGTCTGGAGAAATCTTGGAGAGGCACCTATTCTAATCAAATAACTAATCATAAGCTTTACTAAAGAATACATGTTGGACAGCAAATTAAAGATACACTAGTTCTTAATGCAACCGCTGTGTTAGATTTTTAAAATTAACTTTAGTACGACTTACAGCTTACGTTATAGCGATACAGCGCCCAAAATCAGCGCCCAAATTACGTCTAAACATTTGACAGATATACGAAAAAACATCATAAATCGTTCCTACTATTAATGAGCTTCCATCAGAATCTTGTACAAGTTGTCCTTTGTCCAGAATAATCGAAGCTCGGTTGTAGAATGTCGTCTTCATCTGTAGAACGCTAGCCAACYTTAGCCATGCGGCACAGAAGTGTCCAAATCCCCAGAACGCATCACAAAGAAAATACCGAAAATCGGAATAAACTTATATAAACTGATATAAGTCGGTTTAATATAACTAGTTGATGATGTTTTTAACACATATATCGAATAAAATRAGAGCCGGATATATCTAAGGCCTATAACGACAGCTTTTCAGAACGCAATCCAGGTGACCGATTCGCGCCATGGTGAAGAAAAGAAAGAGTGGTCGCGTCATTCCAACAGGTCTTATTCGGCCTCAGATAGAGCTATACACCCCATTCCAATTCTCACTGCCTACTGACATCTAGGGGAAGGCGTATGCAGTGCATGTAGACCCATAGATTCCATGKAAATTAATAAACTGACCCTGGAACAGWGCCCTCGATTTCAGATTTCTCACTTCCTGACAGGAAGTTTGCTGCAAAATGAGTTCTGTTTTACTCACAGATATAATTCAAACGGTTTTAGAAACTAGAGAGTGTTTTCTATCCAATAGTAATAATAATATGCATATTGTACGAGCAAGAATTGAGTACGAGGCAGTTTAATTTGGGAACGATTTTTTACAAAGTGAGAACAGCGCCCCCCTATTGAGAAAACCCAGCCAAGGTGTCAGATTTCAAAAAGGCTTTACGGCGAAAGCAAACCATGCGATTATCTGAGGACAGCATCCAGCACACAAATGCATAACAAATCATTTTCAACCAGGGAGTTGCGACACGAAAGTCAGAAATCGCGATATAATAACTGCCTTACCTTTGAACATCTTCTTCTGTTGGCACTCCAAAATGTCCCAGTTACATTACAAATGGTCCATTTGTTCGATAATGTCCTTTTTTATATCCATAGAAACTCAGTTTAGCTGGCGCGCTTCAGTCAATAAGATAAATCTAATTATGGAATGTGAAACCAAGATAAAGGTATCTTATCTAGCAGACCTACAGTATTATGGGGTAAACACCACAACAGATGACATAAGTAGTCCCAGTTGTTCTGGTTATGTGGCTCTATAGCTCATTGCTGTCCTTAGAGGATAGCTGCTGTGCTGGACAACAACTCTACTTCTGAGATGGATGAATGTGGACACATTAGGACATTCCATGTATCCACTCCACACACCACTCCACACACCACAGAGTCCCTCATTACTTCCCTTGTTACACACACCGCCTCTAGCCTTTTGGGGGGCACTAAGCGAGGTTTGGTTGTCCTGCAATTCTGCAAATTTTGGCTTGACTTATACCATGTTCATACGATATCTGGGTGACTAACAAAACCAATGGGGGCCCCCTGGAGGTCAGGGCCCCTGGGCATGAAGGTTTCGATAGCTGGCTAGACTAACTTACCATCTACAAATCATTAGCTGACATGGGCTAATTGAGCGACTGTCAGTGATTGATATAACAATAGAAACCCTGCTGATGCACTACCAAATTTTGAAATTGCACCTTCTATATTCTACTATGCTATCTCTCAACCATTGAGACCCAGACTGCCCCCTTGCGCAGCTTGTAGTCTGCGTCTAGGCAGAAGCGCCTGGATACACCACAGTGTTCTAAAATACCATTTAGCTTGCGTCCTAAAAGGCACTCTAGTCTCTATAAAGTGCATTACTTTTGACCAGGGCTCAGGGGGCTATTAGACTCAAGTACAGTAGGTGGCCAATCTGCTCACAGCATCACAGCAGCTTGGCCATCTGGGATACATATGACATGTGATTACAGAACCCAACCTGGTCATGTGATCACACCACAGAGAACAGGAGACAAAGGGAATTGGCAGTGTTATGCCAATATATACACAACAATATGTAGACATAGGACATAGAAATACCTGGATGTTAGCATTTGCAGGTTTCTAATGCTACCATGTTGAAATAGGAGACTGGTGTATTTTACTACACGGATTCTGTTGTGATCTGTAACTGTACAACTGTAATGTTGTTGATGTGTTGCCTCAGTAAAGTGAGTTGAACCAGTTGTCCCTAGTTGTCATAACACAGGAGACACAGAGGACAGGCATATGAAGGTGCAGCAGAGACTGAAGCACCATGGAGGTGTAGGTGGACCTGGGTCTGGTTCTTCTCTAGCTGTAGCTTCACGGCTGTTGGGGTAGCCTGGCGGGTAGGAGCATTGGGCCAGTAACCAAAAGGTTGCTGGATCGAATCCCCGAGCTGACAAGGTCTATCGTATCTGTTGTTCTGCTCCTGAGCAAGGCAGGTAACCCACTGTTCCCCGGGTGCCGATGATTTGGATGTCGATTAAGGCAGCCCCACGCACCTCTCTGATTCTGAGGGGTTGGGTTAAGACACATTTCAGTTGAATGCATTCAGTTGTACAAGTGACTAGGTATCCCCTTTCCTAATGATGAAGGATGCAGTGAGAGAGAGCTACACTATGGCTGAACGGCTGGATGCTCGGCTCTACAATGAGCCTCTTATTAACAATGAGCCTGGGAACAATAGAGGAGAGCGGCTCGCTGGAACTCTAGAACACGCCTCTTGAAAGAGACTTATTAGGCTGAGGATTCTAATAAATGACCTACAGGACTGATCACATGAATTCTCCTTATTAGAAGCAGCACAGCACAGCGGTGGAGAGATATACAATGTCTCCCAAAAGTCGCCCTATTCCCTAGTGCACTACTTCTGACCAGAGCCTTATAAGCCGTGGTCAAAAGTAGTACATACATAGTGAATAGGGTGTAATTTGGGATGTAGACATTGTTACTGTATTTTGGTTCCTGCTGCCATATCTACATGAGCTGTTGTTTTTTTTTTCTTTTTTTTTTCGGGGTGATGCTTTGGGATGCTATATGCACCAGACCATCTACTAAAATAATGTTGGGAGGTGTTGTCGTACATGTATATGGAGCACAACATTGACAACTCATTTGTGTGTGCATAAGCCCTCACGTTCCCTACCTGAAATCAGCAAAAAAAGAAATGTACTCTCACTGTCAACTGTGTTTATTTTCAGCAAACTTAACATGTGTAAATATTTGTATGAACATAACAACATTCAACAACTGAGACACAACTGAGACACAACTGAACAAGTTCCACAGACATGTGACAAACAGAAACTGAGTAATGTGTCCCTGAACAAAGAGGGGGTCAAAACGATAAACGCGAATCCGACCATAACCCTTGGTGACAGAAAACCGCGACTCGTCAGTGAAGAGCACTTTTTGCCAGTCCTGTCTGGTCCAGCGACGGTGCACATTCACGCAGATGAGCAGGGTCCCTGGGCAGTTTTCTTTGGTGTTTTTAGAGTCAGTAGAAAGGCCTCTTTAATGTCCTAAGTTTTCATAACTGTGACCTTAATTGCCTACCGTCTGTAATCTGTTAGTGTCTAAACGACCATTCCACAGGTGCATGTTCATTAATTGTTTATGGTTCATTGAACAAGCATGGGAAACAGTGTTTAAACCAATTACAATGAAGGTGAGGTTATTTGGATTTTTACGAATTATCTTTGAAAGACAGGGTCCTGAAAAAGGGACGTTTCTTTTTTTTGCTGAGATTATGTGCTACAATGTTTTTATTTTGGAATTTCTGTGTCTGAGCTTCCTAAAACCTTCCAAATATTGAGTTGCACCCCCTGGTTTTACCCTCAGAACAGCCTCAATTTGTCAGGCATGGACTCTACAAGGTGTCGAAAGCGTTCCACAGGGATGCTGGTCCATGTTGACTCCAATGCTTCCCACAGTTGTGTCAAGTTGGCTGGATGTCGTTTGTGTGGTGGACCATTCTTGATGCACACGGGAAACTGATGAGCGTTAAAAAAACAGCAGCGTTGCAGTTCTTGACACAAATCGGTGCGCCTGGCACCTACTACCATACCCCGTTGAAAGGCACTTCAATCTTTTGTCTTGCCCATTCACCCTCTAATGGCACACACACAATCCATGTCTCAATTGTCTCGTGGCTCAAAAACGTTTCTTTAACTTCTTATGGCTGCAGGAGCAGTATTGAGTAGCTTGGATGAATGGTGCACAGAGGTGCCCATTGTAAACTGCCTGCTCCTCAGTCCCAGTTGCTAATATATGCATATTATTATTCGTATTGGATAGAAAACACTGTGTCTGTGAGTATAACAGAACTCATATGGCAGGCAAAAACCTGAGAAGTTCCACTTCCTGTTTGAATTGTTTCTGAGGTGGCAGATTTTCAACCAAGCTCTCATTGAAATTACAGCGAGATATTGATGTGTTTTCACTTCCTACGGCTTCCACTAGATGTCAACATTCAATAAAACTTTGTCTGATGACTATAATGTGAAGGGGGGCCGAAGGAGACAGGAATTAGTAATCACTGCCATGAGGTGACCACGCATTGAACACGCGCCTTCACATGAGGAGGACCTCCGTTCCACCGCTCTTCTGAAGTCAATCTAATTCTCCGTTTGGAACGTTATTCAAGATGTATGTTAACAACATTCTAAAGATTGATTCAGTACATCGTTTGACATGTTTCTACTGACTGTTACGGAACTTTTGGACATTTCGTCACGTTATAGTGGATGCTCTTTGTGACTTTGGAATTGTTTACGCGCTAACCAAAGTAGCTAATTGGACATAAATAACGGACATTATCGAACAAATCAAGCATTTATTGTGGACCTGGGATTCCTAGGACTGCATTCTGATGAAGTTCATCAAAGGTAAGGAAACATTTATCATGTATTTTCTGGTTTCTGTTGARCCCAACATGGCGGCTAATTTGGCTATTGTTCTGAGCTCRGTCTKAGATTATTGCATGATTTGCTTTTTCCGTAAAGTTTTRTTGAAATCMGACACAGCGGTTGCATTAAGGAGAGGTATATCTATAATTCCATGTGTATAACTTGTATTATCATCTACATTTATGATGAGTATTTCTGTTGAAACGATGTGGCTATGCAAAATCACTTGATGTTTTTGGAACTGGTGAATGTAACGCACCAATGTAAACTCAGATTTTTTGTTATAAATATGAACTTTATCAAACAAAACATGCATGTATTGTGTAACATGAAGTCCTATGAGTGTCATCTGATGAAGATAATCAAAGGTTAGTGATTCATTTTATCTCTATTTCTGCTTTTTGTGAAAGCTATCTTTCGCTGGAAAAATGGCTGTGCTTATTGTGGTTTGGTGGTGACCTAACATAATCGTTTGTAGTGCTTTCGCTGAAAAGCATATTTGAAATCGGACACTTTGGTGGGATTAACAACAAGATTACCTTTAAAATGATATAAGACACATGTATGTTTGAGGAATTTTAATTATGAGATTTCTGTTGTTTGAATTTGGTGCCCTGCACTTTCACTGGCTGCTGTCATATCGATTCCGGTAGCGGGAAGCAGCCATAAGACGTTTTAACCTGTCTCCTCCCCTTCATCTACACTGATTGAGGTGGATTTAACAAGTTACATCAATAAGGGATCATAGCTTTCACCTGGATTCACCTGGTCAGTCTATGTCATGGAAAGAGTAGGCATTCTTAATGTTTTGTGCACTCAGTGTATGTATGTGTCAACAAGTGCTTGTGTTTAATATATAATACAATGTGTGTGTGTGTGTCTCTGTGTGTCAGTGAGTGTGTGTGTGTGTGAGTGTGTCTGTGAGTGTGTCTGTGTGTGTTTTGTGCATGTGTGCATGATGTCTGTGGATGTGTGTCTGTCGTTATGTGTTGTGTGGTCGTGTGTGTGTGTGTGGTGTGTGTGGTGTGTGTGTGTGTGTGTGTGTGTGTGTGTTGGTGCAGTGTGTGTGTATATGTCATGGAAAGAGCAGGTGTTCTTAATGTTTGTGCACTCTGTGTATGTATGTTCAACAGAGTGCTTGTGTTTATAATACAATGTGTGTGTGTGTGTCCTCTGGTGTGTGTGTGTGTGTGTGTTTTGTGAGTTGTGTTTGTGCATGTGTGCATGTGTTGCTGTTGTGTGTGTGTGTGTGGTTGTGTTGTGTGTGTGTGTGTGTGTGTGGTGTGTGTGTGTGTGTGTGTTGTGTGTATGCTTGTGCGTGTGTCAGTGTGTATGCATTTGTGCGTGTGTGTCCTGTGTGTCTGTGTGTGCTGTGTGTGTGTACGTCTGTGTGTGTGTCTGTGTATGTGTGTGAGTGTATCTTGTGTCTGTGTGTTTTTGTTTCTGATGTTGTGCTAGTTGTGCTGTGTATGTGTGTCGTAGTCTGTGTGATTTGTCTTATTGTGTGTGTGTGTTTGGGTCTGTCTCTCTGTGCTGTCTTTGTATTTGCAGTGTAGGTGTCTGTCAGAAGTGATATTTCTACCATCTCTCTCTAGAGAGAGCCAGACGGGTCGTGGAGCTACTTCGACATTGAATAACCTGCTACTGTTCTCTTGTCATTATATCTGTGCTACGTACCAGAATAAAACCAGCACATCAGACTCCCAGCACGAGACAAGAGGCAGCTGGAGAATGGATACACTCGCAGGCATCTTGTCGTGAAAACCCCGCCACCCATGGCTGTGGGTGTGTGTGTTGTGTGTGATGTGTGTCTCGTCGTGTGTGTCGTGGGTAGTGTGTGTGTGATTGTGTGTGTGGTCTGTTGTACGTGTGAAGTGTGTGATCGACTTATAGTCTGGTCGTGATTTACAGGTCATCGATATGCAAGATGAGAGGGAGAGACTTTGACTTTTTGTCGATTCTTTCATTAATGAAACATTCTCATTTCATTAAAGCCTCACCCCCGCTAAAATAAAACACCAAAAATATAATCCTGTACTGCCAACATGTACCATATACACTCACCTTGCCCAATCGTACTCCATGACTACAAAACAAACACCACAGATCACAAATAACCGAAACCTCACCACTATCTCTACAAACACGTATATCTCAAAACAACTTCCCCAGCTCATACCAGAAGCACCCCCCAACAACATCATATATTCCTGAAAACATCTCCACACCTTTTATAATTTTATAGAACTACAAATATCTACCGTAAGGCGCACAGAAGACCCATCCTAAACAATAGTAAAGGGTATGTTATCCCCCACCTTTTGATCCTGTTCCCTCCTGTTAGCCAATAGCCAACATTTTCCTGAGCAAACAGAAAAGAAAAGAAACATTTGGCGCTTCTCCTTATTTGAATACTGTAACCCATTGAAACATCCCAACAGTAAAAAACACCCTCAACCTCTCAGCACAGATCCAACAGAGAATTCATCTGACGCACACAGAAAACACATGAATCACAGTTTCTCTCATAACACAGAAAGGACACCCCTGTCCGACTCCCGGTTCAACCCGTGCCAACCAGCTGTTAGTGGCCAGGGCTCCATGTAGAACCATCCACTGTAGTTCCCCTGACCTCTTTGGTACTGGGGGTTTGTAGAGCCCCTTCCATCTAAAACCCACCATACTCTTCGCCCCACATACCCCCTGCCACTGATGTGCCTTCACTCCTGTTAGGCTCCTAATGTTCCTCACCTTAATGCAGAGGTTGTAGAAGGCTTTACCTCCCACCCCTTCAAACTCCCCCAGGCTCAGAGTGTTAAAATCTAACAAGTCCTCCAGACCCCCTTGCCAGTCCCCAGTCTCTGCCGTCACCTGCAGTGGCGGAAACATTGGTGGCCCCTCCCCCGTTGGCCGCTCAAACACACGCCTCAGACAGTGCCTTCTGGACCTCCTCCAGGAATCTCTCCAGAAGCCTAAGAGACGTTATTCCTGTTTGTTGTGCCAGGACTTCCGGGGTTTTCCACCCCTCCTCTCCCAGCAGTCGCAGGTCACCCAGCCTTAGTAAACCCGCTGCCATCAGTTGCCTCTGCAGGGTGGCCGACTGTACCGATCTCAATGGGATGGCTGGGTTGTGGAAGATAGGCTCCTCCCGCAGACTTTTACTCTGCAGTGCTGAGGGCCTAGCACAGCCCAAGCTCCACACCCCCTTCTCGTGTGGGCCTTAGCAGCTGCCAGGCCCTCAGCACTGCAGAGTAAAAGTCTGAGAGACCTGCTGTACTTAGCCTCTGAGGGACAGCTGTTGGTCCAACCCTAATCCGCCAGCTCTCCTCAGCAGCGCGCATGCTGGTTCCCTCCAGCCGACATCAGTATGGTACAGCAGTCTCTGCACCGCCTTAAGTCGGAAAGCAGCCACCCTGCCCTCCAGTTCCACCAGGCCCTGTCCTCCTTCGTGGACGGTCATGTACAACACTGCCGCCCTCAGCCAGTGATGGCCCGACCAGAAAAAGTCCACCAGCTTGCGTTGCAGGTCTGCAAGCAGACCGACGGAGGGGTTGAGGACAGCCAGTTTATGCCAAAGGGAAGATGCCACCAGGTTGTTGATTATCAGCACCCTCCGTCTATATGACACTTGGGAAGGGAGCCACCTCCACCTGGCCAGTCTTGACACCACTCTCTCTCCCTGTGTTAGGCACATACACATTTATAAAGACAAAAACCACGTTGTTAATTTCTGATTTTACAACAAGCAGCCTACCCTTACACACCTCCTTTGAGGAGCACATTTTTACAGACAGACCCGGTACAAAAAGGACTACCACCCCTGCACTAAGATTTGTCCCATGGCTCAACACACTTGCCCCTTTCCACCAAAGCTCCCAGTCGACTTCATTCACCACATCACTATGTGTCTCCTGCAGAAACAACACCTGCACTTTTTTTTGTTTTGCATATTCACCCAACACACTCCTCTTTCCTGCATCTCTGGCGCCATTTGTATTAAGCGAGCCTACCCGAAGAGTCTCCATAAGAAGTGGGAGAAAAGCCAGCAAAGAAAGAGACTAATAGCAAAGCTCAAAAAGCATCAGTGCCAAAACTGTGGATACCGCTAAAACAAATAGTGCAGAGAGAGAGTAGACAGAGAGGGCTGTAGCTAATAAAATCAGAGCTTCTCCCCTCTCATCTGTGTACATACCCTGGTACCACATACAGTATAGTAGCCACTTACTCATACCCTTTGACTCATACTCTCTGCTCTGTGAAGTCACATTACAAATACCCATTACTTTCTCTTTGATCAGTGATGTTATGGGGCTCCATGTTTACTAGTAATCCTACCATGACAATCCCATGCACAGTTAATTTTAGATGTCACATGACGGTAAATGCTCATCCCTCCTTCCTCCCCCTTCCCTGGATGTGTTGATGTGATCTAATGTCAGCCATGTATTAGTGCAGGGAGGAGACAGAGCCTTGGAGAGAGAAGGGGTTTTGACTATCGTACCACCCTGATACCGGTAATTAGAGCCTTCCATGGCATCTGTCTGCTGATTACACAGTACAGTGAAAAGCTCTCCCTACCACCAGGCCTGTCTGTGTGTGTGTGTCATCCAATCCTAGCTAATTAATTATTCTGCTTTAGACCCTCCCAATAAGTGGGCATTAGAGCACCATGTAGGATTTATAAATCACCGGCCCCCTTGCTGCCACAGGGAGAGGGTCTCCTCCTGCTGACGAGAAAGAGGGATGTGAGAGGAGGGTGGAGGAAGATGGAGGAAAGGGTGGAATCAAGAGGAGAGTGGTTAATTAAATAATCACTCATCATATTCTCAACGAGATGAGGAGGTGTATTCTGGGTAACGAGGCCACTCTGCTGATGCCTTGGCCCTCCCTTGTAGTTAGCACTATGAACAGCACCCACACTCTCGTTGGTGTGTTCAGCAGCATGGACAGCAACTGCAGTAGCCCTCCTAGTCTATTCAAATCAGGCCCCAGGGGCCAGTCATCATTATTCCCTTCTATTCAGGGAAATTTAGACCTGGGGCACCAGGTAGAAACTAAAAACAGAAGTTTTGGGGCCTTTCAGGACCATGATTAAATAGTTGTGTTTTCATGAGCCATGTCTTATTTGTAAACTGAAGGAGGTGGTGTGGCGTTACCCTCCATTTACAAGATGGTGAAGGACATTGTGATTTTGTCATTTGTTTCACTAGAAAGGAAGGGAGAGAGAGAGAGGATAGAACAGGAGAGAGAGAGAAGAGAGAGAGAGAGAGAGAGAGAGAGAGAGAGAGAGAGAGAGAGAGGAGCGAGAAGAGGAGAGCGAGAGAGAGAGAGAGAGAGAGAGAGAGAGAGAGAGAGAGAGAAAGAGAGAGGAGAGAGAGCGAGAGAGAAGACGAGAGATGAGAGAGAAGAGAGAGAGAGGAGATGCAATACACTGAGTGTCACGGCCGTCAAAAGGAGGAGACCAAGGCGCAGCGTGGTATGCGTACATTCTTCTTTATTCTAAGAATGAACACTGAACAAAACTAACAAAATAACATAACGAACCGTGAAGCTATAGAAATGAGTGCTGAACAGGCAACTACACATAGACAAGAACCAACAAATATCCAAGGGAAAATAGCTACCTAAATATGGTCCCCAATCAGAGACAACGATAAACAGCTGCCTCTGATTGGGAACCATATCAGGTCACCATAGACATATTTTGGTTAGGTCAGGGTGTGACTAGGTCTAGACCTACAAAACCCCTAGATATACAAAAACCCTAGACAAGACAAAACTAGCATACCCACCTTAGTCACACCCTGACCTAACCAAAATAATAAAGAAAACATAGATAACTAAGGTCAGGGCGTGACAGAGTGTAACTGTCCTGTAATAAAAATAGAATCTATAGCTCATCAGCTTTGGCCCTTTGACCCCAACCTCCATGTCCCTTGTCTAATACTGTATATACAGTTAGTGACAAAAACACTGAATGTAATGATATGATACACATCAGTCATAACAACCCTTCTCTAGCCCTTAGGATCACTGCAGTGCTTTTATTTAACATGAATTAGATCTAGACAACATCACTGGATGCTAATTCCCATTCTGTTGATCTGAATTTCAATGATCAGCGATATTATCAGCTGTATTTTTGTTTAGCCAAAAGAAACGGAGCACAAACAGCCTCCTATCTTGGTGTCATGGGGTTTTCTAAAACCAGCAAGATTAGACTTGAAGAACCATAATGCAACGGGTTATTTTTTCAGCTCGGCAGGAAGACTGCCTCTCTGACTGTGAGCCTCTCGGCAGACAAATGGAGCCTTTGTATAAAACGTAGCCTCCTGCAACTTTGCGTTACATTAGAAAGCAAGTACGCATGGCCAAATGCCAAGCACTGCATATATTAGCATTCAAAAAGCTCAGTGCCCCGGCCTGCCGGCCGGCTGCATACAAGGTACATTAGTCTATTCTTTATCCAACATAATCTTAAACACCATTTATCAAGTAAAATAATGGACTTTACATGTTTTTTCTTCTTCTTCTCTCTATACCCCTTTGAAGACCTGTACTAAACCCAGGAGAGAGAGAAAGAGAGAGGGGAACGTACAGTAGGAGGAAGTCTTTTTGGACTAATTAAAACAAATTACAGAGCGCTCGGTCCATGGGTAAAATAAGAATGTACCCAAAGTGGGACAGGTCAGGCAGATAATGGAGCTGTTTTACTGGTAATGAGTTCTAATGGTTAAGTACTGTACCTTTCACTTTCACTGAAGCCCGACACAATGATGCAGCCTTATCACACATATATTCCTTGCATGCTCTCTCTTCTTTCTTTCTTTGCTTTATCTTTCTTTGATCTTCTTTCTTTCTTTCTTTGCTTCTTTCTTTCTTTCTTTCCTTTCTTTCTTTCTTTCTTTCTTTCTTTCTTTCTTTCTCTATCTTTATTGGCATGACGTAACAATGTGCATATTGCCAAAGCTTACTTTGGATATTTACAATGTGAAAATATTAAGAATCAAAATTGTTAACGGGACACCAGCAATAACAATAACCAAGGGTCAAAATAACCATACATTGAACAATAACAATAAGCATACAGTAGAGGACATGTGCAGGTTGATTGTTTTGTCAGACACTGTCCCTCATGTTATGGCAGGCAGCGATGTAGTGCGCTGCCAACCCACAGCTCTCTGCGACCTCCTCCAACAGGACAGGTAGCCTTCTCTCATCAGAGAGGTCTTTTTTCATTCTGATTGATTGGATCTTCTGGTCCTGAGGCTTCAGTGTGTTAGTAGAACAGGTTTGTGAACTCAGCCCCAGGACCAGCTGGATGAGGGGACTCTTTTCTTTGCTCAGCTCTTGGCATTGCAGGGCTTGGTAATGATATGAGAGGGGGTCACTGAATTTTAGATGTTTCCAAAACTTAATTGCTCTTTTTTGAGTTTTTATTATTAGTGGATATTGGCCTAATTCTGCCCTGCGTGCATTGTTTGTAGTTTTCCTTTGGACATATAGGAGAATCCTACAGAACTCTGCATGCAGGGTTTCAATGGGGGTGTTTGTCCCATTTCTCTCTCTCTTTCTCTAAGCTTTCTGGTCTTTGATAGGCCTGGGAGCTAATGTTTACTTGGGTCTGGGAACTAATGTTGACACTACTTTTTTTGCATTCTCAGATGCTGTGGTTCAGACATTAACGTTTTCACTATAAAACCAGAACGTCATCCAATCTCATCCCTAATAAGTTTGTTTTAAATCCAGGACATCCAGGAGGGACACAGTACACACAATAGCTATTGTTGCAACCTCTGGTATAAAGACACGTCGGATGGAATTTGCAACCGACAGATCGGTGTTCTCTATGACAAATGTAACATTCTCATCCGTCAATTCTGTGATTTTCACGATTGGCTGGTTAGCATACGGCATTGTTAACGTATGAGAAAAGCACAGATAGAAGTTCTGTATCGATCGGTTGGGCTGACCTCAGGGCTCGAACGGAAAATGAACGGAAAATGCAGTAGTAGGATGGCTCCTCTCCTCCCCC
>NC_036845.1:3150517-3153483 GCF_002910315.2 Salvelinus sp. IW2-2015
GGGTCTGGGAACTAATGTTGACACTACTTTTTTGCCTTCTCAGATGCTGTGGTTCAGACATTAACGTTTTCACTATAAAACCAGAACGTCATCCATCTCATCCCTAATAAAGTTGTTTAAATCCAGGAATCCAGGAGGACACAGTCACACAATAGCTATTGTTGCAACCTCTGGTATAAGACACGTCGGATGGAATTTGCAACCGACAGATCGTGTCTCATGACAAATGTAACATTCTCATCCGTCAATTCTTGATTTTCACGATTGGCTGGTTAGCATAGGCATTGTTAACGTATAGAAAAGCACAGATATAAGTTCTGTATCGATCGGTTGGGCTGACCTCAGGGCTCGAACGGAAAATGAACGGAAAATGCAGTAGTAGGATGCCTCTCCCTCCCCCTCCTCTCCTCCCCCCCCCCTCCTCCTCTCTCCCTCCTCTCCTCTCCTCTCCTCTCCTCTCTCTCCTCTCTCTCCTCTCCTCTCCTTCCAGTGCTTTGTGTGTACCCACTCTGTGCTATCAAGAGGTAGGTTGGCACAGCCCTCTGCCAGCCAACGACATCACAATCACACCACATCTGTCATTACTGAATAGGATCCAAGCTTCCAATCATCCCCCTGCTTAATAATACCCCTAATTATATCACATGGAATACTTCTCTATTATGCTAATGTACCATATTGGAAAAGTAATTATTTTTAACCGTGATTTCCCCCCTCTAAGTCTTTTTTGATTGACGTATTCTAACTACACTATCGCTTGAGTGTTGAAATGTGTAATGGGTTTCAGAGAGGGGAGCGAGAAGCGAGGGACGTAGCGTTGTAATCCATACTGTCAACAGAGTCAGTGGAGCAGAGAGAAAAGGTGAAGGAAGGGCTCTGAAGAGGAGCAGGACCCCATAGAGGACCCTATGGGGTCACTCTGACTTGATCTTCCAACATCAGCGGTAACAATGCGGGCTGTTTCTGTGTTTAACTGTATGTTATTGGAATGGTGTTTGTGTCCGTCACAGAAAAATTATAGAAACGAGAAAGTACTTTATATGAATGTGTGCACATACTGTACATGTAAGTACATACTAGCTTGTGTGTGTGTGTGTGTGTGTGTGTGTGTGTGTGTGTGAATGCACATGCACCTGTATATGTAAGCGTGATATATTTATATTTTCCCAGGCAGCCATACACTCATGGACAGCAGGAATAAAGTGTGTGTTTAAGACAGTATGTGTGACTCTGGAGTGACTCGACACTGACTTTCCCTTCTCCCTCTCTAACATACCTGTCACACCCTTGATATATTGCTGCATGTGGTTCACCTGGCAAGCATGTCACCTGCAGTCTGTTTGTGGCATAATGATTGATCAGCTCTCCTTCCTGGGGTATTTTTCACACAGACAGGAGGACGGAGGGGGATTTATAAGAAGCAGATTTACTAGAATGATACAACATTATATTAATGTAGAACTATCGGATGTACTCGACACTGAGACACACACATGCAGGCACTCAAGCACACACACAAATTAGCAGAGATGTTTAGTGTCACCCTAAACTGATCCTACATAAAAGGGACTCAATGGCTGCATTTACACAGGCAGACCAATTTTGATATTTTTTTCTACAAATTTGTCTTTAACCAACCACATCAGATCTTTTCACATCATATATTTTTTAGAGCTGATTGGTCAAAAGACCAGTTAGTGAAAAAAATATCAGAATTGAGCTTCCTGTCTAAACGCCGCCATTGAGAGTTAATAATATTTAAATGCATTCCAAGTCGTCTCATCCCAGACATTATGCTCCATGACTGAGCCTAGTTGAAAACAATTACCAAAACAATAAGCTTCAGCATTTTATAGGAGTTTAATGCAACATTTTCTTTATAGAATGGGCAAAGTGGTCAAACTAAAAGGCCACAACCACGTGTTAGTGTGGGACGTTGATGAACGGAGAGTCTGGAAGAGGACAATTAAAAGTGACAAATAATATCAGTTTCATCGCTTTGCCTCACAGCGACTGGCATGTGGTAAAGGGAGGGAGGGGGGAAGAAGACAGAGAACATGGAGTTTGATTTCATTTCATTTCCCACTCTTCTTCTCTTCTCTTCTTCCCTTCTTTATTCCGGAGCGGGAGAGAGTGGAGGAGACGATTTTTACTCAGCACCAGCCTCCTGCAGTTACTCAGCACCAGCCTCCCGCAGTTACTCAGTACCAACCTCCCGCAGAGGGGGTGCTTGGGTAATGATCACCCAGGGCTAACTGTTAATGCACAGCAGATTGACGCCATATTGGCGGAGGCAAAGAGATCGTAGTTGAATTAGCTTCTGAATATTCACTTCCTTCCTGCATCATTTACATATTATCCTCTTTTAAAGCCTGCGTAGCACCKACCCCCMMMMRKWRSGMRKAAAAAWAGTTTTGGGAGAACCTGTCGTGATGTAGATTCTTTCAACCATTTCCACAAACACAACAAAAGCCAGTTAAAGCTGTTACAGCATCCATTATCAATAACAGCCAAGCAGTTAGACCAGAGGAACTTCAATGGACTTTATAGCAGCTGAGTGGTCCTCACACCTCTCTGAGTGTTGACGTTCAACACACTCACACTCAACTGATGTGTAGCAGGTTATACCTGAGTCCAGGACAGTGCTAACATTACCAGTACCTGTAACTGAGTGGTTCAAAGTTATTGAGGAMAGAAGATGCTAATGGCCTGCTGAAGTATCCCTAGATATCCATGTGGCTGAATAGATGAATACAGGGAGGGGTAGAGGACTGGCTAAAAGGCATAACCCACTGGAGAGCTCCTCCTACTTGGCTTTTAGATCAAAAGAAGAAAGTGTCAGTACAAGAACAAGGTCACATGAACATAGTGTACATAACAAACACACACACTTGTGCATGGTTTGTCACGGTCATAAACACGTTATCCTCACAACTCAACACGCACACATGCACACACGCAGGCAC